>NC_079418.1:9695306-9995306 GCF_026213295.1 Gadus chalcogrammus
AGAGCGTGCATAAACGTCTGTGTGAAGGAGAGGATTTCACACAACCTGCTACGTGCGTTTACAATGAGCAAGCAAACTATTGCCTCGTTCTTCCGACCTTCAGCTAAGATAAGATAAGATACAACTTTATTAATCCCCCGTAGGAGAAATTTGTTTGTTGCAGAACAGCCCAGCAGCAGTGGATGGACACAGGATAAAATAACAATGCAATAAATACAAAGTGCTAATGCATAAGTAGAAGCTTATAGTTAAAATAGGGACAAAAACAAGACAAACAGAACCAACATCAAGATGGGTGATGCATGTACACATATATACGCATACCTAAACACACACACATGCATATGCAAACACATAAACATACACAAACACAATCATCATCAGGCACTGTTGAACAGCCTAATGGCTGCCGGCACAAAGGAGCACCTAAAGCACTCCGTCTTGCACCTGGGGAACATCAACCTGTGACTGAAGGTGCTCCCCATCTGCCACAGCTCAGCATGGAGGGGATGGGAGGGGTGGCCCATGATGGACTTGAATTTGTCCCTCATCCTCCTCTCCACCACCACCTCCAGACTGTCCAGCTCAAGTCCCACAACAGAGCTGGCTTTCCTAACCAGCTTGTTGAGTCTGTTTGACTCCCCAGCCTTGATGCCTCCTCCCCAGCACGCCCCAGGGAAGAACAGCGTGCTGGCTACCACAGACAGATAAAAATAAATAAAAAGGCCTAGTGTGCCAGTGCAAGTCATTCCTGCACGGGTCTTATTTTACAAACCCCGCACCCGCCCGTGCTCGCAATACTTCAAACCGCATCCGACCCGTGCTCCGACAATAGCCCGACCAGACCCGCTACAAATTGATATCGACACCCGACCCGCACCCGATGGAAAATTAGAAACATTAGATGGGAATTACACTATCTGGTGTTTGGCTTGGTGCTCTGCAAAAAAAGCACATCATCCACTGTTGACGGTTTTAGTTGACTCCTCCGCTCCTGAATAACATATCCAGCACCGGTGAAGTCTCGCTCGCAATCGCAAAACCCACGCCCGACCCACGCTGTTCAGGCGTCCGACCCGACTCGTTTCATCCAAATTTTGCGGGTCACCAGAACCAGTGCAGGACACTGCACTGCACCGCACTCCCGTGAAACTGTCGCTTCAGTACTTGTCGAAACTATGCATGCTCAAACCTGGAAACCGTTGGGATAGATGAGAATCACAATTAAATGTGACACTGAATTTGAAACAGCACATTGTAATTTCTGCATCTATTATCAAAATAGTTATTAGTAATGCATTGAAAATTAGTAGAAATGTGAATATTTGGTTGGCATGTGGATTAACGATATGCGCCCCTAAAAAAAGAAGACGTTTTGGTTGCGCCGCTAAAACTTTCAGTAAGGGGCCACAGTGCTCCTAGTTAAAAAAATAAGTCTGGAGCCCTGTACTTAGTTTGAGTACGTAGGGCGTTCCAATTCGGGGCGAAAAGAAGTGTACTGAGATGACCCGGATGGTTTACTCAAAACACTTAAACTGCGGAGTGTGGATCGATGTACATGTTTGGTACTCAACGGCAGCCATCTTAGCTATGTAGCGGAAGAGGCGGAGCCAGGCTGAGCCAACGTTGGGCATTATCAAGAATATAAGGCTGTAACAAGGCTCTGCTAGGGTAGAGAAATGTAATATTGCATTCTCTGCCTATCTTGTTCAGTGGTCATTTATGTATAATCTTTATAATAATAAAATGTTGTAATAAATAAGGTCATTATCAACAAGGACTATTGAAACTAATAATGATAAGGAATAATTGGTACCATTTTTGGACAAAAAAACTGACCAAACCTGATTGGACATTTAATTAAAATGCACACTTAAAAATAAAATCTACGGATCCTACCGTTGCCGTTGGCGACGGGCTCCGTCGTCTCCCAGTTCTTGGATTTTTCCACCGCCTTCTTCCAGCGTGCGTACCGAAATTCACTTTCTGCCGAGCGAGAGTGTACCAAAAGGAAAAACGGTGTCACGCACATAAACTCATCATTTTAACCCCAGTTTGGTTAATGACCGCAAACTCCTAATCCGAACCAGAGTTTCCGTGAAGGCAAGGCAACTTTATTTATAAAGGGCCTTTCATACACGAGGCAGACTCAAAGTGCTTCACATAGAAACATCGTCATGCAATAAAAATAAAATATAAATTAAGATAAGTTTAAGATTTAGCAGAAAGCTAAAGCAAACATCCACCAAGTTGAAGTAATGAAATAGAATAGATAAGTAAAATAAAATAAAGAAAAAGAAGTGCAATATATTTAAAGGGGACCTATCATACCACCAGGTGCGAGTGTGATTAGCCATTACAAGCCGTTTTCAAAATGTCCAGCATTGTGACATCACAGGTGGGCGTGTCCACCTAGATGTGTGACGGATAGATGAGCAACTTTTGCTACAGTCCACTGGGTAGGCTGGTAGACTGATCTATCCAGCACACATCTAGGTGGACACGCCCACCTGTGATGTCACAATGCTGCACATTTTCAAACCTGCATGTAATGGCTAATCACACTCACACCTGGTGGTATGATATGTCCCCTTTAAGATTTAGCAGAAAGCTTATTGGTCCCATGGCTTGCTACTTTATGGATGCTTTAATATAGATATATAGATATAGTCCGTCCCTGAGCTTAGGTTTTTCAAAGGTGGAGCAGAATGCCTAGAGCTCGTTTTACACCCAACGAAATTTCTAGCTACTGGGGGAGCATAGGTAGGCTAGGGAAACTCATATTAATGTTAGAAAACCTCAGAAAGTGACATTTTCATGCCATGGGATCTTTAAGTGAACATAAAAGTCTGTATTTACTTCAAAATTGTTTAAAAGTTGGGGGCAAGTCTTACTTCCTCAGTTAACGATCAAAAACTCCTCAACCAAACTTCAGGTTCCGTTAACGTACCCAAACTCCTCATCCAAACCCCAGTTACGGTCAACATTCCCAAACTCATAATCAGAACCCAAGTTTCCGTTATTGATCCCGAACTCCTAATCCGAACCCCAGTTTCCGATAACGATCCCGAATTCTCACCTTCAGGGTTGATCTGCGGCTCAAACTTCTCGGAGGTGACCTCACTCAGGTCCTCAGGCCGCAGGCTCCACACGCTCACGCCCTCCGCTGAGCCGGCCGCCATCGCCGCGCCCAGGGCGGTGGTCTCCGGCATTGACGGCTTCACTGCGTAAAGAAAAAAACAACCCCACCCGCCCGTCACCATGACAACCTTTAACCTTAAAGAGGTGACATATTCTACCACCAGGTGTGAGTGTGATTAACCGTCATAAGCCGTTTTGAAAATCTGCCTCTTCGGGACAGACAGGTGGGCGTGTCCAACTAGATGTATGACGGATAGATGAGCAACGTTTTCTATGGTCCACTGGGTAGGCTGGTAGACTGATCTATCCAGCGCACATCTAGGTGGACACGCCCACTTGTGATGTCACTAAAACACAAAAAGAGGCAGATTTTCGGCTTTTAACGACTAATCACACACACCTAGTAGTATAATATCTCACCTTTAACCTTTAAAACAGGGGTGATGAAAGCAAAACCGCGAACGCGTCTCGGCCTTCAACCTCTGTCCGTTTTGGATTTCCAAGGGAAGGGTCAACCAAAAAACATCTGGAAAGCAACAAGACGGACCTGTTGCGTTCCAATACGCTTGTCAATCTCTCCAGTATAGAAGGAAGTTTTGGTGACGATAACTTTAACGGTCATCTGCTCTGCGAGGATGACTCGATAGCTAAAACGCAGACAACCGCTTCATAACAGTAGCGATCAGATAAGGTACAGGGACACCGCATCTTACGTTGGGGCGTCTATTAGTGGTATGCAGAGGAAACAACCCCCCCCAAAGCCCTAACCCTCAAGTATCGAAATACCACAACATTTTGATGATAGGACTTTGTTCGGATGTTAAGTTTTGAATGGAATCGGCTGTGTCTCTGACTCTTTAGTCTTTATGTCACTGTCCAATAGAGGAGCGGCAGCTCATTTGCATATGTATGCAAATGAGCCGTCACTTGGTAACATCCAACAGCTAACGTTCGCTGATCTCACCGACGGGGATGCAAACCAAGCCAACAGATGATTCAAACCAAGCTAACAGATGCTTCAAACCGAGCTAACAGATGCTACAAACAAAGCTAACTCTAGCTGGTCTCACCGACAGGGATGCAAACCGAGCTAAAGGATGCTACAAGCCGAGCTAACAGATGCTACAAACCGAGCAAACTGATGCTACAAACAAAGCTAATGCTGGTTGGTCTCTCCGACGGGGATGCAAACAAAGCCAACAGATGCTACAAACAAAGCTAACGCTAGTTGGTCTCACTGGCGGGGATACAAACCAAGCCAACAGATACTACAAACCGAGCTAACAGATGCTACAAACAAAGCACTCGCTAGCTGGTCTCACCGACAGGGATGCAGAGGATGTCGGCCTGCAGCTGCATCAGCAGCCGGTTGGAGGTCATGCCCCCGTCCACCTGCAGCTGGCTAAGTGGGATGCCACTGTCCTGGTTCATGGCATCCAGGATCTGAAGGAAAACAACAAGAACAACAACTCATTCCCGACCAGAGCTAAGCAATTAGTCGAATTTTGCTTGTGATTTTGATTTGATTTATTTTAGGTCAAAATCTCCAAACGAATATAACCAAGTTTAAACAATTTTTTACAATTTTAATTAAGTATATCTATTTTATTCACTAAATGTTTTGTACAGAACAACTGGATACATATTTGTACATTATTTTCTAGTTTAACATTTTGTGTATTTTTTTTAAAGGGGAATTTTTCAAAGGTCTCAGTTAGAAAGGTTTTCTTTTTGGAGGGAAATGCTGAAAAATAATCTTGATTTCAATATTGACCAAAGTAATCGTGATTATCATTTTTTCCATAATCTATCAGCCCAGGTCCCTGCACACGGCCAAGTTTGTGAGCCGTTTAAACCCTGTGAGTGCAAGCGACGAATCGGATCATCATGAATGAATGCAATGAATGATTGAATGAATGGATATACGTATATGATCATCAAAAATGTACGGAATGAATGAATGAATATATAGGATCAACAAAATCGCAATTCGATTTCGTCAAACCGAACAGCCCTAGTCAGCACATGGTGTTCTGCGTTACTGCCGAACGATTTGGGGAAATAATCGAATTGCGATTATTTCGACCAATACTTCGATTTAGTATGCGGTTTTTCTTTTTTAAAGTTCCTTATGTTCTGGGTTATTCACTAAACATGCATTTAATCATTCTATAGTATGACCAACACAACAGTGGAAGCAGTCATTATATAAACTGCTATGCAGAGTTCAGGTGAACTCTGAACAAGTGAGTCCTGAGTCTCTTGCCGCAAATCAAAGTCAGCCTTAATGTCAATTACTTCACATGTAGACATACAAAGCAATCGAGATGACGTTGCTCACTATCCCACGGTGAACAGATAAAGTGCACATGCACAACAGATCTTTGTTGTGCATTAGAGTTGTGGTAGTGAAAAAATTTCAGTCTGTTTTGGGGGGGGGGGGAATTCAGCTTTCTGACAGCTGGTGGATGTCGCTGAGGGGAGAGAGGGGAGAGAATTTAGCTTCCTTGACAGCCTGGTGGATGAAGCTGTTTGTGAGTCTGGTGGAGCGGGCACGGAGGCTCCGATACCTTCTCCCAGAGGTCAGGAGGCTGAACAGACGCCAGCATGTGGTTGGCGTCGCTCACAATCATGGTTGCTTTTCGGGTGTGGCGGGTGATGTATGCGTCTTTCAAGGAAGGGAGTTGTGCACCGATGATCCTTCCAGCTGGGTTCACCATGCGTTGCAGTGCCTTCCTGCTGTATTCAGTGCAGCTCCCGCCCCACACAGAGATACAGCTGGATAGGATGCTTTCAATGGTCCCCCGGTAGAAAGTGACAGGGGGAGGAGCTTTCACATGCTTCAGTTTGCGAAGGAAGAAGAGGCGCCGCTGTGCTTTATTCACCTATGATGCAGTGTTGGGGGCCCAGGCGAGGTCCTCACTGTGCTGCTTCCTCTCTCCACAGCAGCACCATCGATGATCAGTGGTGGGTGTTCGGCGTGGCCTGTCCGGAAGTCAACAACAATCTCCTCGGTTTTGCTGACATTAAGCAGGAGGTCGTTGTCTCTGCACCACATTGTCAGAAGGTTGACTTCCTCCCTGTAGTGGGTCTCGTCGTTACTGGTGATGAGACCCACCAGAGTTGTAACGTCCGCGTACTTCACCGTATGATTTGCACTGTAGGTTGGTATGCAGTCGTGAGACAGCAGGGTGAAGAGCAGGGGACTGAGTACACAGCCTTGGGGGGTCCCTGTGCTGAATGTGATGCTGATGGAGGTGTTGTTGACGACTCGTACTGCTTGTGGCCTCTCACTGAGAAAGTCGAGCAGCCAGTTGCAAAGGGAGGTGTGGAGCCCCAGCTGGTCCAGTTTACAGATGATTGTTGTGGGATAATGGTGTTGAATGCTGAACTGAAGTCTATGAACAGCATTCTCACATCTGAGTCTGTTGAGTCCAGGTGGGTGAGGGCTGGATGGAGAGCAGAGCAGATTGCATCCTCTGTGGACCGTTTGGCTCGGTATGCGAACTGAAAGGGGTCCAGGGTGGGGGGGGGAGAATGGACTTGATGTGTGACATGACTAGCCGTTCGAAACACTTCATGATGATGGGGGTCAATGCCACAGGGCGATAGTCATTGAATCAGGATGGAGCAGGTTTCTTTGGCACAGGTATGATGATGGTGGCCTTGAAATGTGATGGAACAGAAGCTTGTCTCAAGCTGTGTTAAAGACATCCTTGAAGACATCCTTAAGCTCCTCTGTGCAGTCGTTCAACACACGGCCTGGAATGTTGTCTGGGCCCATTGCCTTGTGGGAGTTGATAGTGGAGGGTGTCCTTCAAACTGGCAGCAGACAGGAACAGAGCATGATCGTGGGGGGTGGGTGAAGTTTTCTCTGGGTTTGTATTGTTTGTGGCTTCAAACCGTGCAAAGAAGCTGTTGAGGTTGTTGAGTAGAGAGATGTTGTCGTCTGTAGCGCGGGCTCGTAGTCCGTGATGGTCTGAAAGCCCTGCCACAGGCTCTGCGCGTCTCTGCCGTCTTTGAAGTGGCAGGTTATCTTTTTTGTATTTTCCTGTTTGCTTTCCTGATGCCAGGTTGGCTCTCTCTGTTCTCAGGCCAGTTTCATACCCGGATTTGAAGGCGTTGTCTCTGGTACTCAGCAGCCGGTGGACATCCCCCGTCAGCCATGGCTTCCGGTTAGCCCGAATGACGATGGTCTTTGTGTGAGTCACATCATCGATGCACTTCCTGATGTAAGAAGTAACAGTGTCTGTGTACTCCTCAATGTCTGTTTAAACATTTCCCAGTCTGTTGTTCCAAAACAGTCCTGAAGAGTAGAGGAGGCAGGCCCCACACGTACCTGCTTCCGAACCGGTTTGGAGACTTTCACTCTCTGTCTGTAGGCTGGCATGAGCATAACAGTGATAAGATCAGAGAGTCCGATGTGGGGCAAGGAGGAGGCCTTGTATGCTCCTTTGTGTGTAGTCTAGACCATATCCAAAATGTTATCTCCTCTTGTTGTGAAATTAACATGCTGGTAGAGTTTTAGAAGGACAGTATTAAGATCAGCATGATTCAAATCTCCAGCGAGGATGAATCCATCTGGGTGTGCCGTCTGTTGTTCACTGATGGTCTGATACAGTTCACAAAGTGCCGCATTCCTGTCGCTGCTGGTGGAGGTTGGAGGGATGTACACCGCAATGGCAAAATCGCAGTAAACTCCCTCGGTAGGAAGAAAGGACGGCACCTTATGATCATACTACCGCAGCGTCACGGCACCACACATCCCGGATGTAAACACAGACCCCGCCACCTCCAGTCCGTGTTTTGGTGAAAACAAGCACACAGCAGTTACTCACTTTACGATTCGCTGACCTCAGCAGTCGTATATGGTCCATTTTATTGTCCAGTGATTGACGTTAGCCAGGAGGATGGATGGTATGGCTCGGTGATTCGGACCAGCCGCTAGCATAGCCCGAATACATCCATGCTTGCCCCTCTTCTGCTTCCTCGCACACTGCTTCTGACGTATCCTTTTTCGGGGAGGAGTGGCAGCTGAGTCCGATGAGATCGCAGGACGGCAAAGTAATCCGAGTGTCTCTGTTGCAATGTCCAAGACGTTGCAAAGCTTGCTCTTGCAGATATCATGCAAGATCGGCCATTTCGTCACCGTTTTCTCGGTTTGCGCTCACACTTTTCTCCACACAGTTCCCCCTACAGCTTCGTAGTAGATATTTTACAACACTGTCGTCACAACTCGTAGATGACCCTTCCCCATGCACTTCTACGCTAGCCATGGGCATTTGTTTTCAAAGAAGCCGGCGAATGCGAGGAGCCATGTCCGAGGTGGATGTTCATAAAGAGTAGACAAGGTTATAAATTTTGAAATGGTGTATTGGTGTTACAATAAACATAAACCCATCCTTTTTTATAGTTGACGGGGAGATTTTATATCCTAAATTATATATTTTTTATCTTTTATCTTTGATCAGTGTAAGAGTGTTGGCCAACATAATACATAACGATAGCATTAACAATTTGCGCAGCAATATTATATTTATGTATCTGCTCAAGTACGTCACTTGTGTATGGAATTGCAGGGAGTTGGATTCAGACATCGAGAGGGTATGCTGTCGCCAGTCCCCGCAGGTAGGTTGTCATAGCCAGATGCTGCGTGTGGAAGATTAGGGACACATGTTTACGTGCAAATGTTTGTAAATAAATATTATTGAATATGGTATTAAAACGTTTCCCTTTTTTTATATAACAGATGTTTGCACCAACTTTCATTCATTTGTTCAATAATACACACAAAATAATGTAAGTGACAGTTCTTCACGGTTTGTTTTTGCCTTACGGCTATTGTCTAGCATCTTCTTGATGGTTCTCTGGATTTCCTCGAGACACTTGTACCCGCACAAGTTCGGATGACGGTGGTGGCTGTACCGGGGCAATCAGGCCGAGCCGTCTTGGGTCATCAAGCCTCGTAACGATAACTCATAACAAGGCTGTGTGCAAACGCTTGTAACGAAGAAAAAATACAAAGCATCTTTTTACAAACATGTTTACACGCGGGGAACACCAAAGGTATAACATGGATAAAGCTATAATGGAGGTTCATGTCTCGTAAAATGTAACAGTTCTGTTTCCAACGAATATTTGCTAACTAGCAGCTCAAGTGCAAGGTACTGCATAATATGACCAGCCGGACATATCACATGATATAGGCTACACTCTTAGGAAAATCTGGGGCTTTTGAATAGCTATGATCTAAAAAAACAAAACCTGGATTCAGGGATTTAGCCTGTATCTGGGGGACGAGACAGACGAATAGCAAAAAAATCATGGAACAAAAGGTGTTTGGTAGCGAGTACGCCAACACCCCAGCAAGCAAGCAAGCTAGAAACATACAGGGCTCACGAAACGGTCGAGCAAACACATTTTTACAGAGATTATCAACATCAAGACAGCCACGAAGACAAAGTTCACCCAAGGGTACTTACAATTTCAAAAGCATCACGGCCAAGTCGGCGTCTGATTTTTCTTTCAGTTCACGCTATTCCTGAGAAGCTCGCCCAACGTTTACTCGTGTCTGGCCTCTCTGTCGGTCGTCTCCCTTTTCTCTTCTGTTCCTCCGACATTGGGTTTCTCTGTCTCTTTTTAGTCGGTTGATCCATGATGAATGTAACAATCCCTCCTCTACGTGTGTTTATATCGAGCGGGTTCTGTGTTTGTGGGTCTGTAGTGCCGTAAAGCAATTTGTTACTTCGCGAGACCCAAGAGTCCAGCGAGAGTGGGCGGCGGGTCGCTGACTCGCCGGCAGAAACTTCCATATTCCCCTTTCTCCACCAAAATGTGCTAGGGGGAGTCGAAACAGCGACCAATCAAGCCAAAAAGTGCAATAAAACCATCACAATGACTCTAAACCCGTTATATTAAGGTCAATTAAGCCAAAAAAGCTGCATAGTTCCCCTTTAAACAAACAAAACACTGCATCATCGGGAGAGTGAGTGGTCGCTTCATCAGTCGTGCCGCCATGGTAACCCAGAACCCAGAAAATGTAGTAACAATTAGCAACACCTGTGGTGAGAAAATGCTAAACCATGGTCTGTAGTTCAAGTTCAAATTACTATATTTTGTACCCAAAGGTAGATTTTGTTTGCAGCATAGGGTCCTTATACCCACAAATAGGAAAAATACATGGAGGCACATATCAAAAATTACTAAAGTTCTAACAGGTCCCGATTAAAGATGAGGTGAACTAAACCAATAGTAAAACTACATAATAATTTTTGATATGTGCCTCCTTTTCCCTATTTGTGTGCATGAGGACTCTATACTGCAAACAAAATCTACCTTTGGGTACATAATAAAGTAACTTGAACTTGAAATACATACTATGGTATAGCATTTCCTCACCACTGTTGTGGAGATGTTGCTAATTATTTGAGATTTTTTCCGCATGCAAACACATCTTACCTCTCGCGTCTGAAAGCACACCGCCTCCAAGGCTGCGAACGCCACGTGTTTGCGGTTGGTGAACTGCGTCAGCCCGCAAATGATCCTGACCAGAGAGGGAGAGGGACAGAGAAGAGTCATGTGAGGATTTAGACCCCAAGCCCATTCTACCGGCGATTTGAATTCGCTTTGCAGAAGGGTCTGGAGAAGAGCAATATAAATCTTTCTGCTTCTGATACGCTTTTGAAGGAGCCAATCACCAAGCTGGCTTCTCCCCTTGGGGCGCTATTGGATGGTTTAAAACAATGACGACAGGAAAGCAACGGCAAGCAGCCAATTGCGTACAGAGTCAGTTTAACTAGGCCCGTCGATCACGCCTCTTGTGATGAAGAAAATTACAGCAGCCTCCCCAGACCAACGTGCAATCTACAATTGAGCTTGGTCTGGCAATAGCCAGGCTAGGGAGGACTGCTACTGAGGAGTCAAACTGGTGGCGTAAGTTTTTTTACCTGACAAATACAGAACACTTTCTTCCTCTGCTTTATAAGGTTCCACATTATGCCACCAGGTGTGAGTGTGATTAGCCGTTACAAGCATTTTTGAAAATCCTCTACCGACATCACAAGTGGGTGTGTCCACCTACGTGTACGCTGGATAGATCAGTCTACCAGCCTACCCAGTGGACTACAGCAAACCGTTGTACATCTAGGTGGACACGCCCACTTTGGATGTCACGAAAAGCAGTCTTTAAAAATGGCTAGTAACCTCTAATCACACTCACCTTTGACCTTTAACCAAAAATCTAAAGCCCTATGGCAATGATTTAACGGCTTAGCTTTCGAATGAGCAAAATTCACAAAAAAGATAGGGCTCGGTTCAAGTAATAACTGATATAAAATCGTTATCATTCGTTAGTTTATTTGTACATTGATACATAATTTGTACGCTTTAGGCATGGCATCTTTATTTATAAAGCATACACAAGCCAGACTCAAAGTGCTTCACATAAAAACATTGTCATACAATAAAAATTAAATAAGTTAAATAAAGTAAAAAAATGTAGTACTAATGCTTACCACTTTGACCCCTTGTGTCCACTGTGAGACGGCTGTTATTTATACAAAACAAGACATTTTACCCCGGTCCCTTACCCTCTTGCACTTGGCTCCCAATAGGGGGCGTAGAGTCCGGAGAACGCTGGGACAAAATAACAACCGTAGGAGGTACCGACGGAGGCGGCCATCTTTTCTGCATTTAGCGGGGTAGAAACCACGTTATCAATACTAGACAATAATAGAATTCCAAAAGTGGAATCCAAGCCACGATACGATTTGTTATTCCGATTGGTTGAGGTTTTCATATAACATATAACTACATATGACATACAACACCTTTAAATGGCGAACAGATTTTCCAGCATACAAATATATTAATTTATATATATTATTGATCAATTAATTGAATTAACGCCAAAAAAAAACACCAAAAGACACAACGCACACCGTCGAGTTTTATTAGATGTCCTCCATTTTCCTTGGTTCATAACGTCAACCATGTCTTAGAATTGAAACTGAGCTTAACACCCCTTAACCCAAACCCTTCACCCTACCCCTACAACCATACCCCTATGATATTCCAGAGACAGATTTTGTATCAAAAAATACATAAAAATGTAAAGATTAAAACCCTGTCAACGACTACTAATGACGTACTGTAACTGGGTATTGAAGGGTTGTCGTGCCAGTTCGTAGGGGTAGGGTTAAGGGTTAGGGGTAGGGTTATGGGTTTGGGCCTTAACCAGAGCCTACAGATGGAACTCCTCTGGCCACGTACCCAGCTCCTCCGAGGTCTGGATGATGCCCAGGTTGTCCTGGAGCCAGCGTACCACGGCCCCGGCGATGGCCACAGAGCCCTGGGGGAAGAAGCTGGCGTTACACTCACAAAAGACACACTTCCATACTATTACGGAAAAGCCGCATTAGACACAAAAGTACATGCTACATGCCCGGGAGTCATGTGACATGGCACATGAGTGTAGTAGGGGGTTGAGCTAAGATAGAAACACCGTAACAATGTATCAAACACACAGAGTTTCTGAAATGCAATGATGGGGTAAATACTCATTCCACAAATGGTTATCAACTTGGGCAACTTAAAGGAGAATTTCACCAGAGGAGACATGAATCTGTATTGAAAGTGGGCCATAACAGCCAATCAGCGTTCGCTCCCTGAGAACGTAACATGAGAACGTAACATAACAGCCAATCAGCGTTCACTCCCTGACAACTTAACATAACGGCCAATCAGCGTTCACTCCCTGCAGTCCAGTGTGAACAGCAGCATGGAGAAGTGATTGTTGCCGTTTGCGGACTCCCGGAAGCTCTATATCTAAATAATATAACATAATATATAGGTATCTATATAATATAATGCATAATATCATGGCCAAAAGCTGTGTCCGCCTCCGGACGATATTGTGAATTTAAGACTGCGTCGGGTTCTCGGACGTCTCTGGTACTTCCACAACAAGTAAAGACTCGTAGTGGGGGTTATATCGGCCAGAGTCCTGCACGAGTTCGGGTACCCGACGGGTGAACCACACAATTTGGATGAAACGGGGAAAAAATAATAGGTACTGTGTCGGAGACGGGTGCGGGAAGGGTCGGACGCCTGAACAGCGTGAGACTTCTCCGGGGCTAGAGAGGTTATTAAAAGGTGCAGAGGAGTCAACTAAAACCGTCCACAGTGGATGATGTGCTTTTTTTGCGCAGCAATCTAAAGCATCACGCCAAACACCAGATACTGTAATTCCACGGCGTTCAATCTAATGTGTCTAATTTTCCTTAAGACACATTTGGGCGTCGGTATAAATTTATAGCAGGACTGGTCGGGTGCGGAATGTAATTCGCGGGTGCGGGTCAGCAAAATAAGACCCGTGTATTGATTCTCGGCCATGGTGGAGAAGGAATTGGGGGAAGAAACGTTGGCTTTGACTCTCTAGTCCAGATTGAACTGCAACTCCAGAAGGATGTGGAAGGACCAGAGACGTCGGAGAACCCGACGCAGCCGTTTCTCTGACGTCTATGGCTCTTCCACTTCCACATCAATCTGAAGTAGACTTAACCACGACATGGAGGAGAAAGGGATTGTTGCCCGCGATTGTCTTGTGATTGAGAACCCGACGCAGTCGTTTGAGATTCATAATATCGTCTGGAGGCGCACACAGCTTTTGGCCGTGATATAATATATAATATTATTATAGTTGTCTATATATTTTCTTATATAATTTAGATATAGAGCTCCAGGTCTCAAGCCAGAGTGTTCTAGAATATCTTATAGAACACGGCCAAAAGCTGTGTGCGCCGGATGACATTATGAATAAACGACTGCGTCTCTGGTAAAACATCGCTGCTTCTTTAGTGCTCGTTTGATCTACCGGTCAGACGGTAATGTCAAAATCCATACCGTAGTGCAAATTCACACCTGTGTTCTCTCTATACTGTTTATAGCATACACCCCCAAGTCCCTCCCACTGGCAGTAGTTGTGGTAGTAAAATGAGGAGTGCTTGTAGTTTTTTAGAGCTCCCCCCCTTTTACACTACCTGCTTTAAATTACACAAAATCTTCGTTTTGCATCATTTAAGGCAGGAAGTTTTAGAGGTACATACGGATTTCTCCCGTCTGAGGGGAAAATAATGGAATGATGCAAGACCATTCAAAAATATAACTGGGTTTCTAATGATACAAAGCTTAATGCAAATGGGTGAAGTTTCCCTTTTAACGTAACATGACACACACACACATTTACAGGAAAGCCTCATTATAGACCCAAAAATACTTGCTACATGGCCGGGAGTCATTAGCCACTACAGCAGAAGGGGTAGGGGATGGAGCCAAGATAGAAATACCTTAACAACGCCACACACACACAAAGCTGCTGAAATGCACTGATGCGGTAATTCCTCATTCCACAAATTGTGTTATCCCCTTGGTCAACTTAATAGTTAACATACATTAACTACTTAAACAGACATAACATGACACACACACACACACACACACACACACACACACACACCTCAAGTGCGTAGCAGGCTGGTTTGTCCCTGCCGAGCTTGTAGGCCACCGTAGTCAGAAGGCCGTGGTCCGACATCACCGGCTGAAAGGTCATATCAGAGTAGAGTTCATCACAGGCAAACGGAGGCGGAGCCTCAAGGTTGACAGAAACAGAGCTAGCTGCATTAGCTAGCATCTTTTGAGGCAACATTTGATCAAAATGTCGAAATGCTTAATTACTTGGTTGAGCAAAAACTATGGCTTTTTGTACTTATTAAACCTCTAATTATTCAACACTTACATTTAATTTGCAAATGTTTACTTTAATTGTATTTTTTGTTCATTTCAAGGACATTGCACCGTAATCAACAGTCAAACTGTAAGTGAGCCTAAGAGGCTAGCTTTCGGGATATAATTAAATAAGGTATTGATCGTGTAAAACGTTACCTTAGCGCCAGTGTTGCGAAGCAGGAAGCAGCCCGTCCCATAACTGAAGAGAGAGAGGAAATTAGCTTTCATATTTCTAAAAGGATACAATATTTGAAATGCAAACTAAAATGCAAATTATACCAAGAATATTAAATGAACACAATAAGAAGGTCAGAAAAATCTTTGAAAGGATCACAGAAAGCTCTGTAAATAGTAATAAGTGCATTCACTTCGAACTTTGATCACCTATAATATCCTCATTAGCAACTAATGCTGCTCGATTATGGAAAAAATTATAGTCACGATTATTTTTGTCCATATTGAAATCACGATTATTTTAAGGATTATTTTTGAGTTTGAAAACATGCTGCATTTATTCAGCATTTCTCTCCAAATAACACTTTCTAACTGACAACTTTGAAATGTCTGGATACAAATTTGTATCCAGTAAAAAAGAAGTTTGGAGATCATTTGACCCAAAAATCGAAATCACGATTAAAATTCGATTTATTGCACAGCCCGAACCGCTAGCACATGACAACTCTTACGTGTTTTTGGCCTGTCCTTCTTGGAAGCACATCTGTCCGACCAGCGCTGCCGATTGATCTCCAAGACACTAAAATTAAAATCGATCAGTGTTTCTCCGCGCGCGCGCGCACGCACGCACGCACACGCACACGCACACACACAACCCAAAAGTGGGTCACAACCCAAAGAGTGTGTGGTCCAAAAACATGTAATATAAAATACTTGATTTAAACTTCTTCATTTTTTTAATTACTTGAGTAATGCGCTTTGAAAACAGGGATGAAAATATTTGTTTATTTATGTTTAAAAAAGGTCATGACGAGAATTGTCAGTGTGTGTGTACGAGGCCATTTTTGAAATACACATTTCCTTGTATAAAAGTGGGTAGCGACTAAAGGACTGATTATGGTTCCATGCAGACGCTTTGACGCAGTCATGAACCTGATTTGGTTCTGACTCGGGTTTAAGTGAGCGGACCAATCACAGCCCTTGCTGCTGCGTCGCCTCGTCGTAAAGGTGACAATTTTGGGGAGGTGCACGTCAGGGCCTTGCGCTGGACGCAAATGATGGTTGCGGGACGTAAATAGTAAAATACAAAAGGACATGAATAGAGATGAACTTACCCCTGAAATGGGAATGCCGTTGAGGGCTCCCGATTTCTAAAAAAGAAAAAATTGAATTTTACGTTTTGGATTTTAGATTTCATTAGTTTCATTAGTGCAAATAAACCAAAACGGTTTTATTTGTTTGGAAAGGGTCCGATATAGGTTGAGAACATAGAAGGACAAACAGACAGATGCACACAGATCTATTCATATATAAAAAGGAATCCTATTCAGCCAAATATAAAAGTCATAAATTATCCCACAATATTCCGAAACGATAAAAAAAAATCATTGCAATATTTTTTCAACTTTCAAACGAAGATTCAGTACGAAAAACAGCGGGGGAGGTATTTATAAAAAAAAAAATATATATATATATATCTGGTAGTTGCGTGGTAGACACATATATCCTTCTATGATATATTACTGCTATTCATATTTTTTTAAATACGGTGGTCTTCCACATTAATAAGTGACCCCCATTCCTCATCCAAAAACCCTTCATTCTAAAACCTAAATCAAAATGGGGGTTTCGCAGAGTTTCTTATTTACAAGTCAACAAAATGGCTTCATCTACTTTAGGTTTAATGTTTAGGATATATAATATAGATTGTGGCATCCCGCCCCGTAAACCTCGGCCCGGACCAGCCCGAGGGTTGGTCCTGGATGGCCGATACCACCGTCACCCACCAGCCGGCGACGGAGAGCACCGACCGAACCCCAATCAGCTTGATTGGGGGACACGAGGACTGACATTTGGGGGAGACCAGGAACAAGGACGTAGGAAGCGCTCTGGTCCACGAGCGGCTAGAGGCTCACGGAGACCCTAGAGACCGCGTCTTCATTGTATGATTTAAGTTGTCTGCAATAAATGCCTTTAATGGCTTAACCCTCACTGCCAAGCGTGATTCTTACGTGGAACCCGGCTCATTGGGAGCACGGCCTGCCACAATATATATATATATATATTAGTGGTGGGCATAGATTATTTTTTTAATCTAGATTAATTCCAAAATTGATCTAGATTAAAATGGCAAACGGCAAAAAATCTGTTCGTTTACCTTGACAGCGGTCAATGATACTTGGCAATGGTGAATTATCAAATATAATTCACAGCCAGAATTTGTGAAGTGCCCATGCAAGTGAACGGAGCATAAACAAAGATAATTGACAGCTGAACGTTGGGAAGGCCCATGCAAGTGAATGGAGCAGTCTACAGCATTGAGAAGAGCCGTGTAATAATCCATAATAATGTAAGGTTTAGAAGTTAAATATTTGAAAGTTGTAGAATAAATTAATATAATTTATATTGGAGTTAATTTGTAGAAATGTATTTAAAATGTTAAGTCAGTTAATCATTTACATATTTATGTTACACAATTATTACTTACATGTTCACATTAACACAGTCAGGATATTCTGTTGAATCTGCCTCTCTGATTCCCTCACGTTTACCTCAGTCTAAATTCTAGCTTCTGATTGGTTAGTTCAGTCACGTGATGGGTCCAAACAAGGAAGTGTTGTGGTTGTGAGTTGAAAAGTAAAGTAAAGTACCGCTTGAGAAAGTCATCCGACCGTCTCCCTGCTGTTTCTTTTCATAAAGAGGGATCCGCCACCACATATCGAACCCTCACGTTACAATAATTCCACTCGAGTTCTGTTTTTTTACAAGTGGTGGGTACAAAATGATTTTTGACAAACTGGTGGGGGCGCGTCCAGCGTAAGTGACGCCTATGCCCAGCTCCCAACCCAACTTTGAAAATAGATTCACAGCGATATTTTTTTTATCGCCCGATAAAAGTTTTGCGTTAACGGCCCACCACTAATATATATATTCAATTTTATTTGTATAGCCCTTAATCACCATTGCAGTCTCTAAGGACTTAACAGGCCTAATATTTATGACACACATTTATATTCTTGCGGTGGCTCCATCCCTTAGCCCTAGTCAGCAACACACTTTGCAGCGACGCTATGCTACATGCTACTTTAAAATCCCATACAAATACATTGATTTATACAACAGTTAGTGTTGGACCAAGTCATTTGATAGGACAAGAGGCCTTCCATGAGTGCAGTATAACAGCGCTGGGAATTTTAACTATACACGTATCACTCCGCTTTACAGGTTTTCTAATAACCGTTAATGTTATTAACGGTCTTTATGTAGAGTGCTTAGCAACATTTCAGTCCCGGTCCAGTTGCGGATCCATTTGTGTGGGCGGAGCAATGCAAGTCATTAAATAAACAAACAAATCATAGTCTGTCATTATATGCTTAGCAACCGTCAATTATCGAAAGTAATTCACCGCCGGAGGTCGGGAAGGCCCATGCAAGTGAACGGAGCGTTCCACAGCATTGAGAAGATCCGTGTAATAAAGTTAATTAACGGCCTGATTATCTTCGGCACTCAGCCTCGTACCTACGACCGAATCACAGCCGTGCTGATATTCAGTACAACAGCACTCCCTCTCATGTGATATAGAGTGGCGAAGTCACGCCCCTTCCGGTAGAGCTCATGGGACCTATGAGATCGAAAAATATGAATGGGTGTCAATGGAGAGAAAATAATTATTTTCTGGTCCCATTCTTTATATGCCCGGGATTACACATATGTTGTTTGTGGATTTAAATGATAATTTTACATGCAAAGAAAACTAAAGATTTTCGTGAAGAAGTTTGATAATTTTAGGTTTTATGTGAGGCCGCTTTGTGAACTACAGCTCTTCCCTGCTCTCGACGCATATGATATACGTCACCACACCCGCACTTGGAACTCGGCACAGAGATGGCACATAGAGAGGGCACATAACTAAAACTCTCCACATGCCCTGACTTATAGTGGTCTTCACCTCTTTCTATGCTTTTATCCTCGCCTTGAAAGAAAGTGGTGAAGTGGAGCAGAGAGATCGCCATCTCTGTGCCGAGTTCCAAGTGCGGGTGTGGTGACGTATATCATATGCGTCGAGAGCAGCGAAGAGCTGTAGTTCACAAAGCGGCCTCACATAAAACCTAAAATTATCAAACTTCTTCACGAAAATGTTTAGTTTTCTTTGCATGAAAAATTATCATTTAAATCCACAAAGAACATATGTGTAATCCAGGGCATATAAAGACTGGGACCAGAAAATAATTATTTTCTCTCCATTGACTCCCATTCATATTTTTCGATCTCATAGGTCCCATGAGCCCTACCGGAAGGGGCGTGACTTCGCCACTCCATTGCTTAAATATACACGGTTATATACACTTCCTACACATTCTAACACCACAAGGAAGAGGAAAAAGGAAAGCGTTAAGATCGTCACTCCTGTAAAAAAATAATAATTTATATCATGTAAAAACAGGAGTGAGGAGATTTAACGAAGGGTTTGTCGTTTGTTTTGGTGGGAAAGGAGAGAAGCTTCGCCGTCTGGGAAGCCGTTAGCATGCAGCCAAAATGTCTGGTACATTTCCAACCAATATAGGTGTGCGTGTGTGTGCACGAGTGCTTGTGTGTCTCTATGTGTGGGGTCTGTGTGTGTGTGTGGTCTGTGTCTGTGTGTGTGTGTGATCAGTGTGTGTGTGTGCGTGTGTGGTCTTTGTGGTCATTGTGTTTGTGTGTGCGTTTGTGTGTTCCGGTTTTTCTTTGCCTGTGCGAGCTTGTGTGCATGCGTGTTAGTATTGTGACGAGTTGTGAGACATTAATGTTTCATTAATGGCGAATATTGACATCAGTCAACTCAATAACTTATAGACTAAACAATACTCCATATTCAACGTCTTAATGAATATTAAATGTTGCCAATGTTGAATTCATTTAAAATAGCATATAAAAATCATAGAGATAAAATAACATAAAAAAATTACGACAAATGTTACCCAATCATCTTCATAAAATATACAAGGTTTTAGTAACGATTTATAATAATATAACAATAATGTCATAGTGTGTGTGCCGGAAATGTACTTGTTTCTGATCTGAGCAAGCAGGGAGACCTTAAGTATTGATACTCACCAGCTTAGAACCTATTTTCTACACCAATCAGAGAAGGAATACAGAGAGACAGCATGCACTTAAAGAGGATTTGTACTTAAAGAGGAATACACAATGTAAACTCACAAAAATTTAACCCTTTCAACACACAAACACACACACAAAATGTAACTCTTTCAACACACACACACACACATCTATAAACACACACAAACACAGAATGTAAGCTCACAACAATCTAACACTTTCAACACAAGCAAACACACATACAAAACTATAAACACACAAACAAAAAATGTAAACGCACAACAACAATGTAACTCTTTCAACACACACACAAACCAACAAACACACATACACTTAAACATATCTAGAACGAATACCTTAACTTATCCATCTTTAACCCAATACTTAAATGTAACCATCTATAACCTAGAGACTCTATGTAAATCATACCTCAACTAAGTTCACCCAACCCTAACCCAATACAATTAACAATCCTTAAATTGTATACTTTTATCATAACCATTTTGAAAACAAAGTGGTTAAATCACCACACGAGGAGTCCATGGGGATTAAAGTTGACCCATAACAGCCTCAATTAAAACTACAAGTTTAAATTGAAACCTTTAAAATGAAACTTTTAAATAAAAATAGAAAAATCGTCAATTTTCAATGACGAAAATTCGATTTTAAATCTTAAATGGAAACTTTACGCTCACGATCGGCATGTTTAGCGAGAGAGCTGACGAATAAGACGGCGATAAACAGAGTAATGAAGAGGAAGGGGAGAAGGAACGGTGGGAGGGTGGTGTGCGCTTACCATGAGGCCGTAGATCTCAGAGGAACTCCGAACTTTGGGCAGGATCTCCATGGGAATGTCAAAGTACCTGGTGGAGGAACCCGAACCGGTGAGCAAAGGCACCAGAGGTCAAACGACACATCATAATTCATTCTCAAAAATAAGCTTAATGAAAATGAAATATTATATGCTGTTTGTTCTGTTTGTCTTGTCTTTACCATTTAGTTTAGCATTTACCTTAGCGTCTATTTTTCTTTGTATAAGTACTTTGCATTTTATTGTATTTTTATCCTGCGTTTCTTCCACTGCTGCTGGGCTGTTACAACAAAGCAATTTCTCCTACTGGCGATTAATAAAGCTGCATCGAAACAAATTTATCTAGTTGTCAAGGACGGACGACAACGGGGATTGAACCTAGGACCTTCCCAATGGGCTTACAAAACAAGGGATCGACGATATGGTTGGCCGATGCCGATACCGATTATATTCATCAGCCTTAGCCGATGACCGATACGCTGATACAGATTTTCTAGGGCCGATATTTGGAGCGATTCTGCTTTTGCTCCCTCAATTTACATCCTAAAAATTACACAAATGACGCAGTGATGAACAAATGTTAAAAGTCTCAATTTGAAAAAGGAACATTTCATGAACTTTCTGTAAATCCTGCTAGGAAAAGATATTAATAAATTAAAAAGATGAAAGGCAAATACCGGCCGATAGTATCGGCCGGTATTTCCATATTTTATCCCATCACTATTACACCACCTCCCCCCCCCTCCCCACGTACTTGCAGAGCTCTGGGTCCCAGTCCAGTGTGTGGATGTTGAACAGCATGGTGCGGCTGGCGTTGGTCACATCTGTGCAGTGCACCCCCCCGGACCTCCCCCCGGTCAGACACTAGACGACCAGACAACCACAACCGTAAACATTAGTTTTCCGCAATGACAAAAATGAGCGGGAAGTCGGCCATCTTGAATTGACGTTTTTAAATTGAAAACTTTTAACTTCAACATCTTTTTTTATGACGCTCTAGGACCTCAGGTTGTAGCGAGAGAGCTGACGAACAGAAAGAAGGATCAACAGAACGGAATGAAGAGGAGGGAGAGAAGGAGCAATGGGAGGGCAATTGGTGCTTTCCCCTGGTCAGACACTAGACGACGTCGGGGATCAAAACACAACCTTAAAGGGCCTTATTATACCACCAGGTGTGAGTGTGATTAGCTGTTACAAGCCGTTTTGAAAATCAGCCTCTTCTGACATCACAATTGGGCGTGATGTCAGAAGTTTTCGCTCTGAGTTTCTTGCGGAAGTGAAGCTACCCGAGTACTACCAGATCCATCACAACAATGGCTGCCCATTTCATTGATAGACTAAAGTGAACTTGCAGCAAGCATTAAGAGGCGAACTTAACACCCATTATAGCTTACAATTATTAACAACTGATCAATTCTTGCTCAAGTTCAACCATCGCAGGCAGTTCTAATAACTGATTCAGCAAAGAACGCAAAGAGGTCCCTGCGGGCATCCATACTGGTTATGAAGTCTAGTCTCATGAACGATCCGTTTTCCGGTTTTATGTCATAGCCTACGAACTTCTAAGGGTGTTTCCTGAACACTCTTATTTCGGAAGAAGGGAAAGTTTACGTAGAGACACGTAAGAGCTTCCGAACCTCCGAGCTGTTTTGAAGGCCTCATGTATCAAACGTTGCTTATCGATCCGTCATACGTCTAGGTGGACACGCCCACCTGTGATGTCAGAAGAGGCAGATTTAAAAAATGGCTAGTAACGGCTAATCACACTAACATCTGGTGGTATAATATGTCACCTTTATAGCATGTGTTCAGACCCCAAAACAGCCCCCCAAAAAAAGCCTCTAAAAATTGGAAGATTTGTCAACAAGAATTATTTTCCGCGATGAAAAAAGAGCGGGAAGGTCGGCCATCTAGCACCTCACCCAGATGATCCAGGAGTCCACGGTGCCGAACATGGCGCGCTTGGAGACGACCGCGCGGTGAACCTCCTCCACGTTGTCCATCAGCCACTTCAGCTTCACCGCGCTGAAGTAGGTGCTAATCGGCAGGCCCGTCTTGTGCTGACGTTAGCATGTTACCATATTGACATATTAGCATATTAGCATGTAATCGAATTAGCATATTGACATGTTAGCATATTGACATGTTAGCATATTGATATGTTAGCATATTAGCAAATTAGCATTTTATCATATAAGCATACGCATATTATCATATTAATATATTATCATATTTGAAAATTGGCATATTAGTACATTAGCATGACACCGGACGAAGAGAACGTAAACATACAAGGACACAATAAACACACACATAAACACAATACGCACAAATAAGTTGGGAGGAACTACCTGACCGATGAATGGATGGCTGGCTGGCTGACTAACTGACTGGCTGGCTAACTCACTAATGGCTGGCTGGCTAATTACTAACTGACTGATGGCTGGCTTTCAGGCTAACTAACTCACTGAATGACTGGCTCAATAACTTACTTGTCTGGCTGACTGACTGACTGACCCTCAGGTGGTTCTGATTTCATCCTGACTGACTGACTGACCCTCAGTTGGTTCTGGTTGCATCCTGACTGACTGACTGACTGACTGACCTTCAGGAGGTTCTTGTTTCGTCCTGACTGACTGACCCTCAGCTGGTTCTGGTTTCGTCCTGACTGACTGACTGACTTTCAGGTGGTTCTTGCTGCGTCCTGGTGTCTGACTGACTGACTGACTGGCGTACTGACCTTTAGGTAGTTCTTGTTGCGTCCCGGTGTCTGACTGACTGACTGACTGACTGACTGACCTTTATGTGGTTCTTGTTGCGTCCTGGTGTCTGACTGACTGACTGACTGCCGGACTGACTGACCTTTAGGTGGTTCTTGTTGCGTCCTGGTGTCTGACTGACTGACTGACTGCCGGACTGACTGACCTTTAGGTGGTTCTTGTTGCGTCCTGGTGTCTGACTGACTGACTGACTGCCGGACTGACTGACCTTTAAGTGGTTCTTGTTGCGTCCTGGTGTCTTGCTGATCAGCCGCTCCACCGTGGACTGGGTCCTCAGGTCCAACCAGACTGTAGCGCATGAGGCAAAGGAGAGCGCCCTTTATAGCATGTACCACAACATGTACCCCAACACACACTAGGTTGAGTATTATTTCAGTGTGAATGATTTGAGCGATACTTATGTGATCTTGACCACTGATTAATCAACACAGCCTGGTAATCATATCAACTCTCTCAAGCTAATTAAGAAATAAGCACAATTTGGCATTCTTAGAACTATCTACCATCAAATGTTGTTTTTTTTATCTCAGTGTTAAATTTGATCTTTAACTCTTCACTGCACTTTTACAACGGTCGTGTTAGTTGGACAACCATGCTGGGTTTTGGATAATTTTGGCAATTGATTATATTAATACGCGTACAGGGTTTCCCGCAGGAAATGTGTTAGTTAAGGGGGTTGGGTTTGCCGTCAGACCAGGGGTGTGGAAGTGGGGGGGGGGGACAATATTGTCAAACTAACAACTGAAACAAGAACAGTCAAAGAATTTGGGCTGTGATTGGTTTGCTCACCTAAACCCGACACAGAACCAAAGCATTTAGCCTGAAGACCGCCATGTTAGGCTATCACACAGGCTAACCCTGTAACAGCCGGCGGGGGTGAACTTTACCGATGGCGTTGTATAGGGGCTCCCCGGTCTCTTTGTCCCAGACGATGGTGGTCTCTCGCTGATTCGTCACTCCGATAGCTGGCAAATTAATCAAACAAATACTGTTAACGTTAGAAAAATGTACGTCAAGAGTTCGAAGTGGTTGTAATTCCAGGGGCTTTCATTTCTACAATGTCCACGATTTCTACACCACATCTCGACTGAACTCCTAATCTATGGCTTTGGATAACCGCACCGAACGACAAAGTCTTAAGTGGCGTGAACAATCGACAGAAAAACCTCAGGTGACTTTATGTGTAAATAGTACACATTTCGGAGGGACTACGATTCATGGTTAGTTAAATCTCATCATGCAGTTGGATTTTGCCATCAATTGGCAAGCTATTATCAATTTAAAACACAACACACACACAACAAAGGAGTAGGTGAGCAGGTATCACTGGGAACCTTAGTGGGAACGTCAACCAAACTAAACTATACAATTTAAAAAAAGACCTAAATACTTAATATTTTTTACACATTATCACAACAGCTTTAACGGTTTAAACTGGGTTGTTTAAAATGAAAAACTAACAATGGTTTAATCTAAAAAACAATTAATAAGGAAAAAAACTTATTATTTTTTTAACACAGCAGGTTTAATGAAAGGAGATTTGGGGGGGGGGGGGTTCTACAACTGAAAAAGACAAATTACTTAATTTTTTTCCAGGTTATTGTTTCAGGTCTACTCGTTTAAACTATTATTTTTCTTTCGTCACCTTTGATGTTTGAGATGTCGATGTTGAGCTGGGTGAGCTTCTCGCACGTGCGGTCCATGCACTCGTACACCGACTGCAGGATCTCCTTCGGGTCCTCCTCCACCCATCTGACGATACACAAACAAGAAGCACAAAAACACACTCAATAAACCAGGAAGTAAGAATAACCAGGAATTTCTCTCACACCGCCTTTTACCAACAATGAAAACCCGCTGTGGGTACTTGTGCTGGTTCAGTGTTGGTTCTGCACGCCAACTTCCCAAGAACCAGCATGATTTCACACACAGACTTTAGGGCTAGAGTAGAGCCACGTCAGTGCCTCAGAGCATACGACCCTGTTGTCCTAGCAACGCAACAGGAACTTAAAATGAACACTAAAATGAATGTGTTCAAATGACGCTAACCCAGTACTAACGGTCACTGGTTCTGGCTCTGGACCAGCGTAGCGATGGTGCTGAGTTGGAACCTGTTTGTCGGGCCTGGAGCCAGGATTATTCATGTGGAAAAGCAAAGAACCGGTTTGGGATTGGCACTGGCTCTGAACCAGCACTGGAACTGCGTTAGTGGAAAGGGCTATTACAGAACCACTAGCAGGAGAGTGGGATTATTACCCAATACAATACATTTTTAGGCATCCGTTTATATTCTGTAATGTATGCAATATTACAACAATAGTATAATAATATATTCTCAAACACTCAGTATGTAAAGAACGAAATTCAATATGCAAAACACTTTGACTGTTGGTGCCTTACTGACAATATAATGTATATTTATTATGTATATTATATATTTGAACCCATTTAAATCCTGAAGTATCAAATCATGAGTTCAGCCAAAACTGGTGCACCATTCCAAATGACTGGAAAGTAACCCGGCCCTTAGGCTGAGATCAGACTTAACCTCAAAAAACAGCAGACAATAGTATTCCAGCACACGGTAGAACTTTATTGATTAAGGCCCCGTCGACATGACACGTTAGGTTTTAAAAAGGGCCGTGATGTTACACCCCCAGGTGTGAGTGTGATTAGCCAATACAAGCCGTTTGAAAATCTGCCTTTATCTGCGGTTTAGTGACCTCACACGTTGGGGTGTCCACCTAGATGTGCACTGGATAGATCAGTCTACTAGCCTACCTCGTTTCAGATCCATAATATCTTCTGGAGGCGCACACAGCTTTTGGCCGTGATAATATATATGATATGATGTAGCTATATGATATTATTTAGACATAGAGCTCCAGGACTCCCGAATATTTACAGAACACGGCTAAAGGCTGTGTGCGCCTCGCCATTGCGATACATCCACTGTAAACAGAGCGCATGGTACCGTGGCCGTAAGCTGCTCAGGGCCACACCACCACCCTCCTCCTTGACCCGCTTCTCTCCTCCTCATTTGCATTAAAGCTACAGACACCGAAACGGCGCGTTTCGGGAAAGCTCAATGTGCGACTGGCTCGTAGTAGCTGTAATTCTGCACCACGGCTGAATTTCGGGAACGTCTTCGAGTACTGTGTTAGGGGCCTACTAATACCTACATTAAAGCATCCGTGAAGTAGCGTGCCATGGGACCTTTAACTAAAGGAAACAGGTGAAAGGAAACACGCGATTTCAGAGTCAAACGATTACAAAACTAATATAATCAAATTTTCGATTAATTTATTTTTGTTATATTATTTATCTATGTAACAGCTGGATACATATCTATACATTATGTTAAATTTGAACATTTATTTTATTTTTATTTTTTAAAGTGAAAATTCAAAGTTCTCAGGGACAAAGTGTTTTTTGGGTACATATCTGTACATTATGTTAAATTTGAACATTTATTTTATTTACATTTTTTAAAGTGAAAATTCAAAGTTCTCAGGGACAAAGTGTTTTTTGGGAGACACATGCTGAATAAATGCTTCATGTTCGCAAACACAATAATAATCATTTGAATTATCGTGATTTCAATATTGACCAAAATAATCGTGATTATGATTTTTTCCATAATCGAGCAGCGCTAGGTAGTAGTTTCTAATAGTTGATTTAATAAAAGGGGAAGGAATTAAACAAGTGTATACTTCTTCCCACTCCTTTTCAAATGTGTTTAGAAAAAAGGTGTCCCACTTCTCAGCCTCCCTGGTAAAGTCTACTCCAAGGTGCTGGAAAGGAGGGTTCGGCCGATCGTCGAACCTCAGATTGAAGAGGAACAATGCGGTTTTTTGCCCCGGACGTGGAACTACGGACCAGCTCTTTACTCTCGCAAGGATCCTCGAGGGGGCCTGGGAATATGCCCATCCGGTCTACATGTGTTTTGTGGATCTGGAGAAGGCGTATGACCGGGTCCCCCGGGAGAAACTGTGGGAGGTGCTGCGGGAGTATGGGGTAAGGGGGTCTCTCCTCAGGGCCATCCAATCTCTGTTCTCCCAAAGCGAGAGCTGTGTTCGCGTCCTCGGCAGCCAGTCAGTTTCGTTCTCAGTGGGTGCTGGTCTCCGCCAGGGCTGCGCCTTGTCACCAATCCTGTTTGTGATATACATGGACAGGATATCGAGGCGTAGTCGTGGTGGGGAGGGGTTGCAGTTCGGTGGTCTGAGGATCTCGTCACTGCTTTTTGCAGATAATGAGGTCCTCATTGGATCATCGGCCTGTGACCTTCAGCACTCACTGGATCGGCTGGCGGCCGAGTGTGAAGCGGCTGGGATGAGGATCAGCACCGCTAAATCTGAGGCCATGACTCTTAGCAGGAAACCGGTGGATTGCTTACTCTGGGTAGGAAATGAGTCCATAGCCCAAGTGAAGGAGTTCAAGTACCTCGGGGTCTTGTTTGCGAGTGAGGGTATGATGGAGCGTGAGATTGGCCGGAGAATCGGAGCAGCGGGGGCGGTATTGCGTTCGCTTTACCGCACCGTTGTTACGAAAAGAGAGCTGAGCCGCAAGGCAAAGCTCTCGATCTACCGGTCGATCTTCGTTCCTATCGTCATGAGGGTTGGGTGATGACCGAAAGGACGAGATTGCGGGTACAAGCGGACGAGATGAGTTTTCTCAGAAGGGTGGCTGGCGTCTCCCTTAAGGATAGGGTGAGAAGCTCAGCCATCCGTGAGGAACTCGGATTAGAGCCGCTGCTCCTTTACTTAGAAAGGAGTCAGCTGAGGTGGTCCGGGCATCTGGTAAGGATGCCCACTGGGCGCCTCCCTTGGGAGGTGTTTCAGGCACGTCCAGTGGGGAGGAGACCTCGGGGAAGACCCAGGACTAGGTGGAGAGATTATATCTCAACACTGGCCTGGGAACGCCTCGGGATCCCCCCGTCAGAGCTGGTCAATGTGGCCCGGGAAAGGGAAGTCTGGGACCCCCTGCTTGAGCTGCTCCCCCCGCGACCCGACCCCGGATAAGCGGATGAAGATGAGATGAAAAAAATATCCTTGTTTTTGTTTCCACCAATAGATGACATGTATTTCTTGCATATTTGAAATTACAATCAATCAATATCCGCTTTAATCAAGTGTTTTGAGAGGTCTTCATCGCTCACCCTTCCTTGGGAAAGCTCTGCTTGATTTCCACCTGATGGTGACTCAATAGCTCCGCCGTTTTCGAGTTAAACACCTAAAGGAAAATAAATTGCATACAATGTAAGTATACGGTCATGACAAGATTTATGCAATATACACTACCGTTCAAAAGTTTGAGCTCACGAGAACATTTGTTTTCCATGAAAACTCACTTTTATTCGACAGTTTTCAGCTATGCTAACATTATCGCACAAGGGTTTTCTATTCATGAATTAGCCTTTTAACACGATCAAACAATGTACCTTTAGAACACAGGGGTGATGGAGGCTAGAAATGGGCTACTGTACACCTATGTCGATATGCCATTAAAAATCTGCTAGTTCCAGCTAGAATAGTCATTTACCACTTTAACAATGTCTAAACTGTATTGATTTGATTGATTTGACAAATCAATTGATCTGATTCAATTAATGTTATGTTCGTTGAAAAAGAAAGTGTTCTTCTTTATACATTTTTTTTTACATTTCTAAGTGACACTAAACTTTTGACGCTATTGTACATAACTAGAGTGTGCGTGTGGATGACAGCTGGTTAAAACAGCTCACCTGGTCTGAGTTAGCCTGGCTTACACCAGACCTCATCTCAATCTACATTGAGATGAGGTCCGGTGTTTCCCGCAGACCAGGTAGCAGTGTGTGTGTGTGTGTGTGTGTGTGTGTGTGTGTGTGTGTGTGTGTGTGTGTGTGTGTGTGTGTGTGTGTGTGTGTGGTTGTGTGTGTGTGTGTGTGCACTGCTGCGGGGGGGGGGTTCATTTAAAAAAATCATGTGAGGACTTTTTTCAAAGTTTGTATGCGTGTGGGAGCACCAGAGACCCAATATATCCCCCCCATAATATGTCCCCTTTAATAAATAATGTTTTAACATTGCCTTAACTCACCGCAAAACCACACCCATCTCACCCTAACATAAAATGCTGCTATAATACATTCAGGGCATTTAGCAGAGGGTTTTATCCATAGCGACTCAGAGTAGTTACCATACACCGACACATTCACACACAGACAGCGGAGTCGACCACGCAGGGCGACAGCCAGCTCGTCAGGAGCAGTGGGGGCGAGGTGCCTTGCTCAGGGACACCTCGACACCCGGCTTAGGAGGAGCCGGTGATCAAAATTGCAACCGTCCAGTTACAAGTCTATCAGCTATACCTCCTGAGCTAAGGCAACCCAACGTTAAAAAGGTGCATGGCGCCCCCTAACGTCCAAAAGTGCGCAACAACATTACTTTATAAACAACACTGGCCATTACACCTGTAATGGTTTGTCCCGTCTCTCACAGACCAGTCCTCCACCATCTAGCGTTAGAGGGCTAAAAACAATCCCAGAAAATATAGATAATAGCCCTAATAAAATATATGAATCAGAAGAAATGTTGGTTGTGCTTGAGCAGTGAGCACCGGCCTAAACATAATCTAAAAACAGCAATGCTACAGAGGAAACAGCTCTATGACACCTCTACACAGAGCTAGGCTTACGACAACGCATCCAGTCGGGTCAATCCAATTAACCAACTTAATGCGGTTTAAGATCTTGCACATCCGTCAACGTTAAATGAATGGAATTAATTGAATCAACTGACAGCCACCCTCCGCTGTGTACCTCTATTTGGCAGTGTAAACACACAAACAACAAACATCACAACAACAAACACCATCTCACCAGGAACCGGGTGGAGCTCGTGCCCTGGTCGATTGCGGCCACGAGCGGGCCCAGCATTATCCTGTTTGAGCTCGCAGCCATGGTACCGTTCATGTGAGCCCCTCGCGCTCAGCCGGTTGGCACAGAGAGAGGATGACGCACACGCACAGACACGCGCACACACACACACACACACACACCGGGCGGTAGGCTTCAATGTCGGCTCCGGACGGGAGGTCAGTCGCGCTCCTTCACGCGTCACACGGGTTCTTCTTCTCGTCCCGTCGTGATGACGTACGAGAGGAGATTAGTGTGTTTTTAGATTTTGCTTTAATTAATAAGAAATGCGATATATGTTGTAATAATGTCCATAAGTATTTTGCAGGTTTTGAGTAGAGACCCTAGATTTGTATTAAAACTCGTATTAAATAGTTATTCATTATATATAATTAATTTCCTTTTAGTTCCTTTAAGCCGTTTCAACATCTATTTTTTTGTATAACTGGTCAAACATTTTGTTGTTAGATGATTCGTATCTGTAACACATAATATGATAGATATAATAATGTCAAAACGTGTGTTCCCATACCGGGAGTCGAACCCGGGCCGCCTGGGTGAAAACCAGGAATCCTAACCGCTAGACCATATGGGAAGATGTCGAAATTAGACGAGTACAATGATTATAATCATAAATGTATCCTAATAGGGGTGAATGCGTCAACTCTACAACAATCAAATGTCTTTTTCTATAAAAACCACGTTGTTGCGAGATCTTCAAAGGGTTCACCCAGCAGTATCGGCGAAATATCAACTTTAAATGGCCCGCTCGTTGTCGCCTCATCAGACAGCGACAGTGTAGTCACACAGCACAACAATGATTCTGAACTTAATTTGTAAATTGTTAGGTAACTTAATTAAATGTTATTAAATATAATGTAATATTATTTTATTAATAACTTGACGTTAACGACTCGTAGTTGCGTCGTTGGAGAGCGACGGTGTTGTCACACGGCTCGTGTTCACGTCATCGGAGAGCGCCAGTGTTGTCACAAATTTACTGCACGGCGGACTCCTAAAGAAGGGCTTCAGGCTGCTTGGATTTCTTCCCACTGTTTACTGATAAAATGTAAGTTCATAAAAAATGTAAACCAGTTGAATACCTCGCTCCACATTTTAGAAAGCTTGTCCGATTGTTTTGTGTCAATAAAGCGTAATAACTCATTCAGGACAGCATTAGCTCCTGTCTGCTAATGATCATCGTTTTTAATTTAATATAATTTGATTTCCAGGGCTGATTATTGGAAATCGCAACCGAGGAAGTTCTGTCAATATTGCAAGTGTTGGATCGCAGATAACAAGCCCGTGAGTAGGAACGCGATGTCTTAAAGATCTTGAACTATGACAATGTCTGCCTTTTTATAAATCAGGGACTATAATAATAATAATTTAAAAATCCCGTTTTTGTTCGAAGAGTGTTGAATTCCACGAAAGAGGGAAGAACCACAAGGAGAATGTGTCGCTCAAAATTGCTGAGGTATGACAAGAATTTCAGATTATTAATATAGACGTCACTCACTCACACAACTGATCAACACACACACAACTGATCATCAACACACACACGCACACACACACACACACCCGATCAACACACACACACACACACACACACATGAAGTTATGAACAGACACATCCGATCATCAACACCCACACACACCCGAGATGACGGTATGCACACACACACTAGATTGTCGTTATTTCATATTCTTGTTATATTTTTGAATCATTTAACTGTCCCCTTCTTTTCTCCAACGGTCAGATTAAGAAAAAGAGCCAGGACAAGGCCAAGCAGGACGAGCGCATGTCCAAGGAGTTCGCCACCATGGAGGAGGCGGCCATGAAGGCTTACAAGGAGGACCTGAAGAGGATGCAGCTGGAGGCAGGAGGTATGTGTGTGTGTGTCTGTCTGTGTCTGTGTGTGTTGGATAACATAACGAAATGTAAACATAGAAGAATATGAAATAACTCCAAACTAGGGTTTGTATGTGTGTGTTCATACCTTCACCTTGTCTGTGTGGATAACATATTATAACATATAGATGGGTAAATGTTGTAGCAGATATACAAGACTAGTATCTAGTGTGTGTGTGTGTTCATACCTTCATTGCGTGTGTGTGTTCGTACCTTCATCAAGTGTGTTTGTTTTCATACCTTCATCGCATGTGTGTACATGCCTTCAGTGTGTGTGTGCGTGGTGTATCAGATCAGGTGACATCCCAGCCCCACCTCCGCTAAACCCCTTCCTCTTTCTAGAACCTGTTACCGAAGACGAACCAGAAGTCCCGCCTCCCAAGCCCCAGCAGCCACCCCCCAAACAGGAAAAGCCCCCAAAGAAGGCGTCCAAAGGGAAAGCAGGGAAAGCAGGGAAAGCTGTAAAATCCGGAAAAGCCAACCTCTGGCTGGAAGGGAAGTCGGAAGACGGACATGTGTACTACTACCACTCGGAAACCGGAGGTGAGTCGATTTCATTGAGGGGACCAGAAGGTCGCTAGTTCGATCCCCGGCTCCTCCTAGCTGAGTGTCGAGGTGTCCCTGAGCGAGACGCCTGACCCTGACTGCTCCTGACGAGCTGGCTGTCGCCCTGCATGGTTGATTCGCGTCGGTATGTGAAAGTGTGAAAGAACGGATGAATGGGTGTCATTGTAAAGCACTTTGAGTGGCCCCAGGTTAGAAAAACGCAGTATAAATGCAGTCAATACTCAGTGGGACTTCTTTTGTTATTTACCCTTTCAGAATCCTCATGGGAAAGGCCTGAAGGCTTCCAGGAACCCAAGAAATCACAGTGGGGGCAGCATGAGGTACCAGATATGACATTTACATTACATTTACATATCCAAAGCCAAGTGCCAACCACTAACAATCACTAGGTTAACCCATTCCCTGTAGACAACAAAGTACACACACACACACACACACACACACACACACACACACACACACACACACACACACACACACACACACACACAATCCCTCCTCTAGCCTGTGGACCAGCTTGTATCACATCTTAACCGTGGCTATTCTGGTAAGATTCTGACCGATTTTTCGGTTGGCCGATAAAATTGGCCAACCGAAAAATCGGTCAGAATCTTACCAGAATAGCCACGGTCGGCCTATTGGCTTATATGTATTCCGATAGGAAAAACCCAGGACTCCCTTGTTCAGACTTCCCCTGGGCTCTGCATAGCCTCCACCTGTACCCCCCCACCGCCCTTCTCCTCCCTTTCACTCCTAAAAACAACCCCCTCATACGCGCTTAATGTATGTTTGTACATCCTGGCACTTAATGTACGCACTTATTGTATGGCGTACCTCCTGGCACTTAATGTATGCCAGGCCTCAACATTAACGGTTGCCCGCTTTGGAAATTCATCTGCATGCTATTAAATCGAGCATCTGTGTACCCCAGTTTGAGAACCAATGACCGAATATGGCCTTATGGGATGGGGTTTGACGTTTTGGCTGGGAAATGTGTTTTCTCTCCTAGGGATCGTCTGCGGGTGCTTGGATGGAAGCGTTGAGCCCTGAGGGATACTCGTATTACTTTAACTCGGAGACCGGAGGTGAGGTCCTGTCCAGAGAACGACCCCTGACCTTACATTCACACTACCTCGGTCCGTTGACGGATCTCATTGCATGGGGCGCTCTCCAAATGCATTGTTGGTCTGTCCGTTCTCTCGGCTCCGTGGCCTGTGTCAAAAAGTTGAGAAATGTTCAACTTTTCAGGCAGTGATGAATCCGTGGGTCAATCAGATCGAGGTTATACAGATACACTCGACTAATGGATCCATTTTGCAATAACAAGCAGAAAGAAGCAGGGCAAATCCGGCTGTGATATTTTTTAAAGAAATGTGGAATCGATAGGATTGTTATTAGTCACCGATCTTTTGTATTTATATCCACAAATCGGCTTTGTTGGCGGGAAACGACCTGATTGGCTGCACGCTGCAGCCAATCAAACGGACGCATGTAGCGTGACCGTAACATAACACTCGTCCACGCAAACGGTCATCTCTGCTATGTTTGGAACGACCCCATCACAAGATTTAAAGGGGCGATATCATGCTTTTTTTAGGGTTAATAATTGCATTTGGGGGTATTACTGGAATAGGATTACCGTACATGCCTGTATGTTAGAAATACCACTTATTATCCTCACACTGTTATTTTCTGCAAAACCAATTTCAGCGTAGGGAGAGAGAGAGAGAATTTAACAGTCTCAAGAAAAGGGAAAAGGCATGATATCACCCCTTTAACCAAGCGGTACGAACTATTCATTATCGTGCTCTCATTCTCCATCGGTTGTGGACCCCCAGAGTCGAGCTGGGAGCGACCGGCACACCTCCCCCCTCCAGAGGAGCCTTCAGCCCCCGGCACGGAGCCCACCCCCGAGAGGGAGGAGCCCCCCCACGGGGCCCCGGACCCCACGCCAGCAGGGGCCCCTGAAGCGACCGACCCGCCCGCTGAAGACCCCCAGGTCAGCTGCGAGGTGAGGGAGCGTTGGAGTGGTGGGACACACACATGCACCCCGCACGCACACACGTGTAGAAACACAAACACACACGTATATAGACACATACGTATATAAGCCCACACACACACGTATATAAACACACACGCACACACGCGTATATAAAAGCACAGGCACGTATATAAACACATAAGCGCCTATGTAAACGCACACGAACACACGTATGTAAACACACACTTATATACACTCACACGCACGTATACAAACACACACACACACACACACACACACACACACACACACACACATATATAAACACACACACACACACACATTCACATGAACACTACACAGACATAAAACACACAAAAGACAAACAGACACATATGTCCGTTAAAAATAACGATCGTCTAACAGTCGCAAATCTTTATATATATTGTTTCTTTCGTATCACTCCGCAAGTAGTCTGGTAACTTATCAACCCCAGCGTCCTCGGTTGCTAAGCGACGTCAACGTCTTTGGCGGACTATTTCTCTGCTACAAATGCTGGTAACAAATACATTGTAAAAAGACACACCGCATGAAGTTTGGCCATAGTTTCCGTATGCTAAAGACGTGTCGAGTTCACCGTCATGCAGGCTGTGTTCCGTAAAATATACAGCGATCTGTTTTCGGCGCATGTAGGCCTATCTGCCTAAGCCCACGTTGAAATAATTTGGATGTTGAATGTTGATGGCGCAGTTGTTGAGATAAACAGATGGATTTCATACAAATCATGGAAGCCTCTCCCTGTGTCATTGTGTGTGCGTGTAACTATCCGAGGTGCGTGCGTGCGTGGGGGGTTCTTGATTGACCGATTTTCGAATACTTGCGAATATCGAATAGTATTTTTGCCAGAAATGCAAATCCTGTCATGTCAATATGTTTTCCTCTGTGTGTCTGTCAGTCATCTCACAAAAGGAAGGTGGAGCCTCTGAGAGACGAGGCCGAGGGTGAAGCAGAGAGCAGGGGAGGTGGGGAGGGAGGAGTGGAGAAGAAGAAGAAGAAGGAGGAGGAGGAGGACAAGGCCACGATGGCGACGCCTCCACCCGAAGAGACCCAGGAGGAGAAGGAGAAGAGGGAGGCGGCGTCGGAGAAGGAGAAGAACCTAAAGGAGAAGCCAGCCAAGAGGCCTAGGAGGACCACGCCCTACGGGACCTGGGAGCAGATCCAGCCGGAGGAGGATCCCTAGTAAGTAGAGCTGGGCGAGTAATCCATTTTCCTTATTTTTTTTTTAAATAGAAGAAAATCGACTATTTAATTTTTTTTTTTTCTTTTTTAAAGATTAAAATGTCAACATGACAGCATGCGCTGAAAAAAGTGAGTGTTTAGCGTTTCACTAAAGTCTGTGGCAACCAGATTTTGCTTTTGTTAATCATTGTTATTATTCAAATAAAATCCAAACTTAAAAAATATATATTTTTAATTTATAGAAAAATAATCAATTAAAATCGATAATTGGGTTTGGTTTTAAAAAATCGGAGATCTTGTTTTTAGGCAAAATCGCCCAGCCCTACCAGTAAGACCCCCTAACCCCCGTCACACACCTCACCCCACGGACCGTCTCCTACCCAGTGGGACGCCTAAAATAAACACTGGTTGGGTCTAGACTCTAGATAATAAACTTTAGATAATGTCGTACGCCCTGGCACTACAAAAAACCCACAATGCTACAGTTTTTAGCATTGTTTAGCATCTTCTCCGAGCTATCTCTGCTGTATACGGGGAATGGGCTAACCTAGTGATTGTTGGTGCTTGGCACTTGGTTCTACGAACATCCTTACTGTACCGACAGCGATATATTGTTGTTTCTCTTCCTAAAGACAAATGAACTTATTGTAAGTCTTCGGAAGTTATCTAACCAAAGAAGAGTAACTGAAAAACTAAGTTAACCCTAACTAGGACATATATTGTTATGCATCGTATAGGCGATATTATCGGTATCGCGGGGCATTTATCGTGTATCGTATAGTGAGGTACCCTGTGATTCCCACCCCTAACTAGTACCGCAGTAGTTGTTATCGGCCAATGAGATGAATTGCAACAAAAAAACGAATAGCTTTTCCCCATCCGATATACTTTGACTTAATGCTATGAAGTATCTTAAAGGTCCCATTTTTTAACCACCAGGCGTGAGTCTGATTAGCCGTTACAAGCAGTTCTGAAAACCGGCCTCTTCTGACATCACTAGTGAGCGTTTGCTACGGTCCACTGGGCTGGCTGGTAGACTGATCTACCCAGCATACAGCTAGGGGGACACGCTCACCTGTGATATCAGACAGGGCAGGTTTTCCAAAACGGCTTGTAATGGCTAATCACACCCACTCACCTGGTGGTAAAATATGTCATCTTTAAATCCCCAATGCTGATCTGTGTTCCCCCCCCCAGCGCCAACGTGGACCTCCAGCTGCCCCAGGTGGAGGAGTTTGACGAGGGCCCCGAGCTGTCGCTGCCCCCGGAGCCCAAGCCAAAGTTCAGGGAGCGGACCATCACCTCGCTGGGGGGGGACCAGAGCGGGCCGGCCGCCTTCAGGAAGAGCAAGACGCACAACGGGAAAGCCCGGAGCCTCCGACAGAGGGGGGAGGACGACTAGGCCGGTTCCGGGAGGGCCGGTTTCCGACGGAGACGGTTCTTTTGATCTCGGAACAGGACCAAACTTTTTTTTTTCTTGTTCGTGAGACGATTCGAAGGAGAAAGGAAAACGAATATTAACGCTTTTCACGATTACATTTTGACGTACAGTTCGGGACATAAGCGTTTTTTCCGAAGTTCTAATGGGCTGATAAGATGAATCGAAAGAAAGAAAAACTTATATTAAAGCTTTTCAACATCCGATGCATTTTGATGTATAGTTCAGGACATTAGCGTTTTTTCCGAGGTTTGTGAGATGAGATGAATCAAAAGAGAATAAAACTGAATATTAAAGATTCTCACCATCCGATATACTTTTGACTTAACGCAAAAAAATCTATATATAGATTTATAGAATAGCGAAAAGTGGTTCCAACCCACTATCTCAAACCATTGACTGATCGGAATGCAATGGTTCTATCACTGTAAATATCTTTCTACTTTTTCCTTCAGATTTGTATTTTTTTTAAATGGCTAAATGATGTCGATGCTTGGGTCATCAAAATGAATGTGTCGAAGTGTTTGCTACGGAGCACAAAGAAATAGCTATTCTTTGTTTTTATAACCGGATGTAAAGAGAATAAATGAAAGATCGATGTGGACTCATGCTTGTTTTCTGTGTACGTGATGTTATTCCACACGTTTTAAAATGGCTTAACGGGGTGATGTAATACCACCAGGTGTGAGCGATTAGCCGTTGCAAGCCATTTTGGAAATCTGCCTTTTCCTGTTTTAGTGACATCACAAGTGGGCGTGTCCACCAAGATGTATGACGAATCGATGAGGAACGTTTGCTACAGTCCGCTGGACAGGCTGGTAGACTGATCTATCGTCATACATCTAGGGGAAGCTCCCACTTGTGATGTCACTAAAACCCAGGACAAGGCAGATTTTCAAACGGCTTGTAACGGCTAATCACGCTAACGGCTGGTGGTATAATATCACCCCTTTAATGGGGAATCAGCACCACTCGTGCTACTAAAATAGGGGCCCTTTAAACTGCCGTGTTTCCTGGGCCCAGTTGTTCAAAAGTAATCCAGTGGGATTTCGGATAACGGATTGGATCAAATCTTGAAAATGGGTTGCTCAAAACTAAAGATGGATTCAGAAAGAAGATCAGATCACGTAATCCAATCTTACATTTGATCTGGATCAAACCTTCCTTTTGTGTTGTTCAAAACTTTGAAGTTGGTTTGGGATACATTTGATCCAAAAAAACAAGATTATCCTGATCCCACCAGAAGGGTGGATTCAGTTGTGATTTTCTGAGTTTTTTAAACAAAATGAATGACAAAATCAGTTTTTTGGCAAATGATATACATTTATTCATATTTCGGATGAATTCAAATCATAAAAATGATAATCAAAATGATAATGATGAGTAAAAATTAAATAAAGAAAAGCTATGATACATTTGTACACAAAAATTGTACACAGTTATTCAAAGTTAAAAGTAGTTTCGTACCATTACCTCTCTTATAGCATGTCCAGTGTGTCCCTCACTAGGTAGGACCATTCGTGGCTGTTCTGGGTCTACATCAGGCTCAGGTCCATCATGAGCGTCACTGGCATCGCAAGGGACATGACGCGATGGTGGCGATGTTATGCAGAACAATACAGGCCAGAATTATGTTGCATGCCACCTTAGGTTCTACTCGCAGGTAATTAAGACAGGCAAACCTTCTCTTCAGCAATCCATTTAAGCGCTCAATGGCACATCTTGTTTTGCAATGTGCAATGTTGAAGCATGCTTGCTCATGTGTATTTGCAACCGGAAAAGGGGTCATTAGCCATGGTAGAAGTGGGTAAGCGCTGTCTCCCAATATAATGCCATTTGGCCGGTTTGTTTGGAGCTCTCTGTATAGTGCACTCTGTCTTAGAATGCGTGCATCATGGACAGACCCTGGCCATTTCACAACACAGTTGGTGATGATGAGGTCGGCGTTGCCCACAAGTTGTACGTTGATGCTGTGCCTCCCCTTCCGATTTACATACTCCCACTCCCTCTCACGAGGTGCTTGGATATGCACATGTGTACAATCGATAACTCCAATCGTGTTAGGCATGTTCCCCATGTGAAAAAACTTGTGCTTAGTCTGAGCAATCTGGTCATCCTTGGGAAAGGAAACAAATTGATTGATCAGACTGCCCAGTGCCATGGACACAACCTTCACCACATTACTCACAGTGGATTTGTCCACTCCCATATAGTCTCCAATCCCTTGGTAGAAAGTCCCACATGCGTAAAAGCGCAGTGCAATTAAGCACTGTTCCTCCACGGACAAAGCATGACTCCTTCGGGTTTTGTGTTGGAGTGTTGGTCTAATCAGGTCTCAAATGGACTTGATGTCATCTCTCCCAAAGCGAAAACGTGCATACAGTTCATCTGAAGTGTATTGCTCAAGTGGTTTGGCACGCTCAGCGTACACCCTAGCAGGGTGCCTTCTCCTATGGTACCGATGAACAATACCCGCCATCTGGATGCCTCTGTAGGTTAAGAGAAATGTATGCGAAACATGATGTGTTTAAGTGGTCAAACCAATTAACCAGCAACAAGCTAATTACCAGAAGCCTAATTGATCACAGGCCAAAGCAATAATGCCCAAGGCGTTAAGAGAAATGTGTGCGAAATCATGGAGACCAAGGAGAAATCATGGAGTCAAAAGGGCCTAATTTCACTGTGGCAGAAACATACGCACTACTGAAGGGTGTTCGGGCCAATTTTGCCACAATAGTAGGTGGTTTCAGCTCGGCAAAGGGTGGGGAGGTCACCAAGAAAGGGAAAGACACCATTTGGGAAGACATTACCAACCGAATCAATGCCTTGGGGTCTGGCCAAAAGAGGACCTTAAAACAAGTAACACTGCGCTGGAAAAACCTGCGGGCCAAGGCAACCAAGGACCTCAGTGAGGCAAAAAACCCTTGCACTGGTAACAAGCCATATAAAAGGGGTGAATACACTGATATGGTCCTCGATATCGTCGGAGGCGAAAGTCAGAGGCTCTGCACGGTATAGAAGGTGTAGAAGGAAATGGAGAGGCCACAATGACAGAGGCTGGAGAATGTGAGCCGAACCCTCCTGCAGAGGAATTTGTCCTGGACCTTACTCCAGCGATTGAGGAGGACGATGGATCCCCCCTGACCATGCAGCCAGTTGTTTCTAGAGTTGCTAAAACAAAGCGTAAACGTTCCTCGGGCCAGGATGGTGACGCCTATGAGGTGCTTCTGCGAAAGGAAACTGAAAGAGCAGAAATTCAGATTCAACTGGCAAAAGAGAAACTCCTGCTAACCCAACTGCAGCAGACAAAAGTGAAAATGGAGATACAACTCCTAAAGGCAGAGGTGGAAAGAGCTGGGGCCTCATGTACTAAGACTTGTCCTCAAGTCCTCGCGTTCCCTAAATATACGTTCCCTTCGGATTTGACCATTTGCGATGCCCTCTAACAACGCTAACGCAGCCATTTTTAAAACAATTTTCTTCATCCATTGCGCATGCTTTTATAGCCACCCATATAATTGCAAGGTGTATTAATTGTTCATTAGTGTGTCTCTGATGTGCAAATCACTCTGAGTCATTGTTTTCACCTTTTTTCCCAGTTTCCCAGCGTCACCTCTAAGTGTCGCCAAAGGAACAATAGCTGTAGAAACGTGCGTACGACAGCTCTGGAGCTGGCGTGGGGACCGCACATTTTTACGGTCATTTCACGTTTTGTACATCTGAACGTGAGCGTGGAAAAGGACGTACGCCACGTTTTTGTGCGTACGCAACCTTGGGGCCTCATGTACTAAGACTTGCGTGGATTTCATACTGAAACTTGGCGTACGCCAAAACCCAGAAACTTACGCACAAATAAATTCAGATGTATCAAAGTGTGCGAACGCATGGATCCAAGCACGTTTCTTTTGTACATCTCAATGAACGTGGAATTGAGCGCACATGCCGAGGTGCCAAACTCCTCCCTGTCCACGCCCTCATTTGAATATGCAATTTCATTTAAATAGGCCTCTGGACCTGAGATTCACCTCTTAATCCGATCACCTGGCACCATGAACAGAGGCAAAAAACGAAACTTCACGGAGTCTGAGCTCGAGATTTTGCTCCACGAGGTAGAAATGCGCAAGCATATGCTATTTGGAACCCTGTCAACAGGGATAAATGCAAAACAAAAGAGAAGTGAGTGGGAGCGTGTTTGCGAGGCCGTCAATGCAGTGGGGTCTCAGCAGCGCACACACTCTGAAATTAAAAAAAAGTGGTCAGACCTCAAGGTGGAGGTGAAGCGGAGGGTTTCTGCCCACCGCCGAAGCGTGACCGCAACAGGTGGGGGGACGGGAGTGGGGGAACTCTCCCCCTTCGATTTGAGAGTGGCCGCTTTGATCGGTGACACGGCTCTCACCGGAGTGGTGGGAGCCCATGAAGGGGACACCGATCATCCCCAAGGCAAATATGCTGAAGTCATAAATGCTGTAATTATACTGGTCATACAATTGGCTGCTTGCAATACACATAAGTCGTGCGTAAAGATGCCAGGATATTAAAGACTTTGACTCGTGTTTATTAAATAATTTTTTTTTTTTTTGAATAGACAAGCAAGGAGAGGGCACGGATTGCTCCGTCGGCCCCGGCTTCTCCTCCGTCGGCCCCGGCGTCTCCTCCGTCGGCCCCGGCTTCTCCTCCGTCGGCTCCGGCATTGCAGCGCCCTTCGGATTTGACCATTTGCGATGCTCTAACAACGCTAACGCAGCCATTTAAAAAAAAAAAATCTTCATCCATTGCGCATGCTTTTATAGCCACCCATATAATTGCAAGGTGTGTTAATTGTTCATTAGTGTGTCTCTGATGTGCAAATCACTCTGATGAGTCATTGTTTTCACCTTTTTTCCCAGTTTCCCAGCGTCACCTCTAAGTGTCGCCAAAGGAACAATAGCTGTAGAAACGTGCGTACGACAGCTCTGGAGCTGGCGTGGGGACCGCACATTTTTACGGTCATTTCACGTTTTGTACATCTGAACATGAGCGTGGAAAAGGACGTACGCCACGTTTTTGTGCGTACGCAACCTTGGGGCCTCATGTACTAAGACTTGCGTGGATTTCATACTGAAACTTGGCGTACGCCAAAACCCAGAAACTGTCTTACGCACAAATAAATTCAGATGTATCAAAGTGTGCGAACGCATGGATCCAAGCACGTTTCTTTTGTACATCTCGATCAACGTGGAATTGAGCGCACATGCCGAGGTGCCAAACTCCTCCCTGTCCAAGCCCTCATTTAAATATGCAATTTCATTTAAATAGGCCTCTGGACCTGAGATTCACCTCTTAATCCGATCACCTGGCACCATGAAAAGAGGCAAAAAACGAAACTTCACGGAGTCTGAGCTCGAGATTTTGCTCCACGAGGTAGAAATGCGCAAGCATATGCTATTGGAACCCTGTCAACAGGGATAAATGCAAAACAAAAGAGAAGTGAGTGGGAGTGTGTTTGCGAGGCCGTCAATGCAGTGGGGTCTCAGCAGCGCACACACTCTGAAATTAAAAAAAAGTGGTCAGACCTCAAGGTGGAGGTGAAGCGGAGGGTTTCTGCCCACCGCCGAAGCGTGACCGCAACAGGTGGGGGGACGGGAGTGGGGGAACTCTCCCCCTTCGATTTGAGAGTGGCCGCTTTGATCGGTGACACAGCTCTCCCCGGAGTGGTGGGAGCCCATGAAGGGGACGCCGATCATCCCCAAGGTAAATATGCTGAAGTCATAAATGCTGTAATTATACTGGTCATACAATTGGCTGCTTGCAATACACATAAGTCGTGCGTAAAGATGCCATGATATTAAAGACTTTGACTCGTGTTTATTAACTTACATTTTTTATTTTTGAATAGACAAGCAAGGAGAGGGCACGGATTGCTCCGTCGGCCCCGGCGTCTCCAGCGCCCTTCGGATTTGACCATTTGCGATGTCCTCTAACAACGCTAACGCAGCCATTTTTAAAACTATTTTCTTCATCCATTGCGCATGCTTTTATAGCCACCCATATAATTGCAAGATGTGTTAATTGTTCATTAGTGTGTCTCTGATGTGCAAATCACTCTGATGAGTCATCGTTTTCACCTTTTTTCCCAGTTTCCCAGCGTCACCTCTAAGTGTCACCAAAGGAACAATAGCTGTAGAAACGTGCGTACGACAGCTCTGGAGCTGGCGTGGGGACCGCACATTTTTACGGTCATTTCACGTTTTGTACATCTGAACGTGAGCGTGGAAAAGGACGTACGCCACGTTTTTGTGCGTACGCAACCTTAGTACATGAGGCCCCTGGGCTTTGTCCTGTAAATGATCCTAACATTTTTTGAATATTGGACAGTGCTATTTTTTGTTCCGTGGAGGAACAGTGCTTAATTGCGCTCGCGCTTTTACGCATGTGGGACTTTTTTGAACAACTGGGCCCTGGTTATTTGCACAACGCTCGCCATCAAGTAAATAGACTATTTGCAAATCAAGTAAAGATTTCAAAGTGAGACATGAATATGGATTCTGAGAGTTATGTACCTCTTCTCTACCGTTCAAAAGTTTGGGGTCACTTAGAATTGTCCTTGTTTTTTAAAGAAAAGCACTTTTTTTTCCTCAATGAGTATAATTTAATTAATCAGAAACACAGTCTTCCTTTTAATGTAGTAAATTATTATTCTAGCTTAAAACGGCAGATTTTTCATGGAATATCTACATAGGTGTACAGAGGCCCATTTCAAGACACCATCACTCCTGTGTTCTAATGCTACATTGTTTAATTGTGTTAAAAGGATATTACATGATTAGAAAACCTTTGTCCATTATGTTGTCACAGCTGAAAACGGTTGAATAAAAGGGAGTTTTCTGGGTGACCCCAAACTTCTATACAGTAGTGTTTTAAACAGTATTAACATACATCCTTTAGTCAATCCAATTATTTCCTTTAGTCAAATCAACACGAGGGCTGAGCTTGCATTGATGCTTTTCATTCAGTATAATTCAAGGAGCTGGATGATTGAACACACAATAGTTTCTGTAACTTACAATAATGTCGGATTCATTGACAAGAATGAGGTCATACATTGTTTCAAGTACCAGTCTGATCCAATCAGATCTGAGTTTGTAGTCCCGGTCCTCGCCAATCAGATGAGAGTTGGAACTCCTGATCTAATCAGATCAGAGTTGGAGGTCCTGGCCTGGTCCAATCAGATCAGAGTATGAAGTCCTCGTCACATCAGATCAGAGTTTGTTAGTCGTGGTCCAATTAGATCAGAGATTTAGTCCTGGTCTGGTCCAATCAGATCAAAGTTTGAATTCCTGCTCCAATCAGATCAGTTTGAATTCCTGCTCCAATAAGATCTGAGTTGATAGTTCTGGTCCAATCAGATCAGAGTTGGTAGTCCTGCTCAAATCAGATCAGAGTTTGCTAGTCCAGGTCCAATCAGATCAGAGTTTGGTAGTCCTGGTCCAATCAGATCAGAGTTGGAAGTCCTGGCCTGATCCAATCAGATCACATTGGTTTATCCAATGGCGTGTCCACACACACACACACACACACACACACACACACACACACACACACACACACACACACACACACACACACACACACACACACACACACACACACACACACACACACACACACACACACACACACACACACACACAGTCCCCAATCTCTTCCCACAGTCACCTGCTTGGCTGTAGTTCCCAGTCTGTCCAGTGTTCCCAGTGGCGGCTCTACACCGCCCCTCGCTCCACCAGCTCCAGCAGCGCCTCTCTCTCCCCGTTCTCCAGGACGTCCAGCACCAGCTCGTCCAGCGCCTCGCCTCCCTTCATGAACTCCTGGAGGATCACAACAGACCGGCTCGCTCAGAACAGGGGTTCTCAACGTTCTCCAGGCCGGGGACCCCTTAAGTTAAGTTAAGTTATCCTTTATTGTCCCTTTTTGGCTTTTGACCCATCTGGGAGCCGGTGAACACACACACACTCACACATCCACACACAGGGGAGTGACCTTATCAGAGGTCCACCCACACGGGGGCACACCGGCACTCCCGGAGCAGGCGGGGGTTTCAGGTGCCTTGCTCAAGGGCACCTAATCCGTGGATGAGGACGTAGGAGAGTGCTGCACAACTACTCCCCCCTGTCCACTTTTGTTTTTTACAGGAGAGAACATTTTCCAAGGACTCCCTCATAATAGAAACCCAGAATTAGCGTATGATGCGTACTAGCATTTGTACTCTAAGATGCCATTGGAATTCTGGAACTTTTCTACCTGAATACTTCCGACCCGTTTCATAATGATACAGAAACACATTTCGATTTCAATCATGATAAGGCCTACTTATATACTTTTAAACAGAGGGTAATTCATTATTCAAACTGCATTCTTCTTCTAAGTGTTTGGCGGACCACCTCGGTGTTGCCCCCAGCCCCCTGGGGACCAGGGACCACAGGTTGGGCACCCCTGGCTTATAACAGGGGTTCCCAACCTACATGAACAATCTGGAGGACCGGCCGGCAATTTTAAACCTTCATTTTAAGATGCATAGGTTTATTATTTGTAATATTGAGAAAAATGTAAGCAGACAGCGAACGAACAGCAATGAAATAAACACAAAAGTAGCACAAATACACAGGGCATTTACAGGGCTTAATTTGGGGCAAAAAATTAGGATTTGGAGAAGCCAACTGGAACCAACCCTCTCTGCCGGTCTCACCTTGAGGTCCCGGCTGACGTGGCCCGTCCTGTGGTCCGTGACCCGGTCCTGGCTGAAGTTGTAGGACCGGATCCTCTCCGACTGGGCGCGCGTGCCCACCTGTGAAGGAACAAGGGAAAATATTCAAAAAAACTTTTGAGCGCTTTAGAGTTCATTTGTTAGTTTTTATTTATTAATTAATTGGATCTTTTTTTATAATCTTTGTCTTTCAGGGCACACTCACACTAGCCAATCTGTACCGTGCTCAAGTACGATTGCCCCCCCTCCCCCCCCCGGTACAGATGGCCTAGTGTGAGCGCGCCCTCATTGATTCTTTTGAATTCAATTTATTTTTTATAGTTTTATTTTATTGTACGACATTTATTTGTTTGCCTTGTGTATGTGTATAATTATAAATTAAGCTGACGTCCCTTTATAATTGTTTTCTTTCATTTATTTTATTAAAAGAATTGCAACCTTTCACAAACTGCCCAATGGCAGAGGCCGAAATCGTGATTTCCGATCAATACGCCGTCAGTTTTGCTTGTGTGTGTGTGCTCCTGTGTATGTGTGTGTGTGTGTGTGTGTGTGTGTGTGTGTGTGTGTGTGTGTGTGTGTGTGTGTGTGTGTGTGTGTGTGTGTGTGTGTGTGTGTGTGTGTGTGTGTGTGTGATCGAGTGTGTTTGCTCGAGTGTGCGTGCGTGTTTGCTCGAGTGTGTGTGTGGGTTTGCTCGATTGTGTGTGCGTGTTCGAGTGTGTGTGTGTTCGAGTGTGTGTGTTTGCTCGAGTGTCTGTGTGTGTGTGTGTGTGTGTGTGTGTGTGTGTGTGTGTGTGTGTGTGTGTGTGTGTGTGTGTGTGTGTGTGTGTGTGTGTGTGTGTGTGTGTGTGTGTGTGTGTGGTTTAACTCCTCCCACCTGTTTCCTGCGTGCGCGGTGCCTCTCCTCAGTCTCTTTACCCATGATGCTTTGGTGCAGGCGGGCCCTCAGCATGGCCATGGCCGTGTCACGGTTCTGCAGCTGGGAGCGCGACTGCTGGCATTCCACCACCGTGCCTGTCGGAAAAAACGGTAATCTTGGAAAATGGTAACCGTGGAAAAACGGTACACAGGGAAAAACGGTTACTGTGGAAGAACGGTTACCGGGGAATAACGGTTACTGTGGAAGAACGGTTACTGTGGAAGAACGGTTACTGTGGAAGAACGGTTACCGGGGAATAACGGTTACCGTGGAAGAACGGTTACTGTGGAAGAACGGTTACTGTGGAAGAACGGTTACCGGGGAATAACGGTTACCGTGGAAGAACGGTTACCGGGGAAGAACGGTTACCGGGGAAGAACGGTTACGGCGGTTAAGGCGGTAACCGATGAAATCGATAAACTTGGAAAAAACAGACAGAGCCAAGACTCTTTTGAAATCGGTCGTCGTGGTTACGCAGCATCGATTCCCTCTCGTCGACCTATGGCGGCGTCTCACCGGAGGGGAGGTGTGTGTGTGTGTGTGTGTCTGCTCGTGTGTGTTTGCTTGTGTTTGACAGCTCCTGTTTGATTGCGCGCGTGTGTGTGTGTGTGTGTGTTTGCTCGTGTGTGTGTGTTTGCTCGTGTGTGTGTGTGTGTGTGTGTTTGCTCGTGTGTGTGTGTGTGTGTGTGTGTGTGTGTGTGTGTGTGTGTGTGTGTGTGTGTGTGTGTGTGTGTGTGTGTGAGTTTACTTGTGTGTGTGTGTGTGTGTGTGTGAGTTAACTTGTGTTTGTGTGTGTGTGTTTGCTCGTGTGCGTGTGTGTGTGTGCGTGCATGAGTTTACTCCTGTGTGTGTGCGTGTGTTTGCTTGTGCGTGTGTGTGTGTTTGCTTGTGCGCGTGTGTGTGTGTGTGTGTGTGTGTGTGAGTTTACTTGTGTGTGTGTGTGTGTGCGTGAGTTAACTCGTGTTTGTGTGTGTGTGTTTGCTCATGTGCGTGTGTGTGTGTGCGTGCATGAGTTTACTCCTGTGTCTGCGTGAGTTTACTCGTGTGTGTGTGCGTGAGTTTACTCCCGTGTGTGTGTGTGTGTTTGCTTGTGTGTGTGTGTGTGTGTGTGTTTGCTCGTGTGCGTATGTGTGTCTCACCGGAGGGGAGGTGCACGATCCGCACGGCGCTGTCCGTGGTGTTGACGCTCTGGCCGCCGGCGCCGCTAGAGCGGAAGGTGTCCACGCGGAGGTCCCTGGGGTCGATGCTCAGCTGGAACTGGAAGAACCACAGCCGCAGACTGAAAGGGGCCCCCAGGTTTAACAGCCCTTTGCCTGTGCTTTAAAACTCTGATAGTGACATCACCAGTGGGAGAGTCCACTCTGTCTGTGTTCATGAGACTTACTCCCACCCTGACTACATTTAAGTCAAGGTTAAAAGCGTATATGTTCACCTTCGCTTGCATTGGTTCCTTTCAATTATTTTAAATGTCATTTTTGTATTTTTTACTATGACTATTACACAGCCTTAAATTCCACACGCGGTCATTTGAGATTCATAATATCGTCTGGAGGCGCACACAGCTTTTGGCCGTGATATAATATATAATATGATATAGATATCTATATGATATTATTTAGATGTAGAGCTCCAGGACTCCCGCCGGAGCACCCAGAGATTTCTAGAATATTTACAGAACGCGGCCAAAGGCTGTGTGCGCCTCGCCATTGCGATACATCCACTGTAAACAGAGCGCATGGTACCTTGGCCGCAAGCTGCTCAGGGCCACACCCCCACCCTCCTCCTCGACCCGCCTCTAAAACCGGCCCGTTTGTGGAGAGCTCATTGTGGGACCGCCCTGTAGGGGCTGTAATTCTGCACCAAGGCTGAATTTCCTTAACGTCTTCAAGTACTGTATTAGGGGCCCACTAACACCTATATATAAGCCTCCATAAAGCAGCATGCCCTGGGACCTTTAACACCCAGCCGATCAGAGGGGGGGTCCTGCAGGGGACCCCCACAGGGGGTCTCGTACCTCCAAGGGCTGGGGCAGCACGATGACGGCCATGGTGCCTGTGTGGATGCGCTGCATGCGGGACGAGAGGCCCACCTCGGGGATCCTCTGCACCCTGTGGGTGCCCCCCTCGTTCTTCAGGTGCCGGTAGACCTCGTCCCCCCGGATCTGGACCACCGCGTGGTGGAGACCCCCTGAGGTTGGGGGGGGGAGGGGGAGGGGGGTTAGTTTAACAGAAATATACTAAACATACTAGACATCTTATAAACACATCACACACACATACATCTTATAAAACATATCACACACACGAGACATCTTCTAAACACATGAAACACACACACACATCTTATCAAACACATCACACACACACACACACAGGATATCTTATAAAACATATCACACACACACACACACCTTATAAACAAATCAAACACACATCTTATAAAACACATCACACACACACAGGATATCTTATAAAACATATCACACACACACACACACACACACACACACACACACACACACACACACACACACACACACACACACACACACACACACACACACACACACACACACACACACACACACACACACCTTATAAACAAATCAAACACACACACACATCTTATAAAACACATCACACACACAAGACATCTTATTAATTACATCACACACGCACACAGAAAATCGCATAAAACACATCACACAAACACACACACACACACACACACACACACACACACACACACACACACACACACACACACACACACACCTTATAAACAAATCAAACTCACACACACATCTTATAAACATGTTTAAAATAAATATATACTGCTGAAAATACTCGAGATCTGGTGAATACTAACTCAACTAACTAGGGGGAAACTGAGAAAAAGGGCTTGAAGGTGTTTGAACTGGCAAGAAAAATGGGTTGGTGCTTTAAATAAAGTCAGATATCACAATGTTCATTTTAACTCCATTTCAACCAATAATTTAGCTAACGCGGTGAGCATTTTTAATGCTGAGAGACAGAGACAGAGTCAGAGAGAGTCAGAGACAGACTGACAGACAGAGAGAGAGAGACAGAGAGAGAGAGAGAGAGAGAGACAGAGTCCCAAAACAGAAGTGTTTGGGCTAAAAACTTTCCAAACTTTTATTTTGTACATAAAAGTGCCCCTTGTCTGGCGGGTGGGCAGAGCGGGGGGGCTAGGGGTGGGCGTCTTACCGTGCTCCGCATGGGTGTAGTTCAGGAGGTCAAAGGCCCAGTTCCTATATAGGGCGTAGCCCTGGTAAAGGTCAAACATCTCTCTGGTGAACTGCTGGCAGATGTCCCCTGGTGTGAACGCACAACCAAAATATTCATTTGAGTGTGTATTATTATTACCCATGATGCATTGCATGTTCAAATAGAAAATGTTTAAATGGAAAATAATTTACAAATATGTTTCCAACAAAAATAAGTTTTCAACTCGATTATATTAGTTTGGAGATCGTTTGACACAAAAATAGAAATCACGATCAAAATAGTACTACTATAATAGCAGGCCTGTCGCACCAGTAACTGAGGTTGCTCATGTGCCAAGCAGCCTACAAATCACACAGCACGCCCGAACGCATACATACACCGCAAGCACGTACATGCACAAACACACTGCACACAAGTGCACCAGTGTTTCTCCTAGGATGGAGTTGCAGCAGCGGAGGTGAAATGTTTTTTTCCCGCTTGCAATTTTTTTGTGTGCTCGCAAAGTGCACCCTGCAGGGATGTTTCTATGTTTGCCAGCAACAGAAGGGTGTACGTACAGTACATTTGTGCACAGTAATGAGCAGGGGAAATATGGAGAGATTCTAGGGATGCAAACAATTAATCGATTATCGATTAATTGTCGATAAGAGATCACTCGATTAAAATAAATTACTTGCAATTAATCGCATTTTTAACCCGTAATTCCCCAACCGTCCACCAGAGGGCGCGCTTGACGCCAGACGTACTTGACGCACACGCGGGAACACAAGCGAAGCAGAACAAGACAAACGAAAAGCGGGACACTAGCTGTGTTCGAAATCGTTCCCTATCATGGATGTAGTGCACTAAATAGGATGCACGCCATTTTCTAGGGTGTTCGAATTCTCAGTGGTCCACCATATAGGGCACTATATAGTGGACTTAAAATAGGGTACATACGATGTTCCCTACATGTTACTCCCGTATACCACAATGCAATGCGGTTGTATTTTTCCAGGGGAGAAGAAGAAGCCGAATAACCGCGAAAAATACATTTAATGATGGAGTCTCCGGCATTCGTTTAGAAATGTCAACAATTTATTTGGGATTTAACATAGAATATTTAACATTCAAAATTAATTAAACAAGGAAATGTAACATTCAACATCAATACAACCTCCAGCTTTCGTCGTGAGTGCCCGGTTTGTTTACTTGATGTGGGCGCATCTGTCTGCGTCATACAAATACCCGGCGCATTTACTGACGCAAATGACTTAGAAATGTTCAGCGTAGTGTCCGAATTCTTATTCCCTATATAGTACACTATATCATGTACACTATATAGGGAATAGGGAACGATTTCTTTTGTAGTATTTTTGACAAATGTACTTGTAAGTCGCTTTGGATAAAAGCGTCTGCTAAATGCCCTAAATGTAAATGTATTTTAAAGTACAACAACTAAACGACTTCGTTGAATTACCACCTAAATGTGTCACATTCAGAAGGAAATTCAGCTTCTCAGAAGAATTGCCGCTTATCAATTAATCGATCATCGATCGATAAGATGCAACAACCATCGATTAATGAATTACTCGATAATTTGCATCCCTAGATTGAACATATTAATAGTATAATCTTTAAAACCATTATTTTATTCAAAAAAACAAATTTGATTGACATTTTTGCTAAAATGAAATACCTTAAAAATAAGTAGATATATTTTTCAAAACTTAAGGTTGCAGTAAGACCATAAAGAGCCCATTCCTATATGGAAAACGTTTTGGGGATCTAGAGTCAATAATGGCGATGCTATTGAAATTGTTGCTAAATAAAAAAATCTCAAAAATAAGAAGATATATTTTTCAAAACTAAAAGGTTGAATTTAATTGAATTTTTACCATTGTGGTCGTTTTCAGTTTTGCACTTTGCAGACGGTCCCTAAGCTCGCGGCTGAAAGCCGACAGCTCATAGAAGCCAATTCAATTCACCATTTGCTAAAGACGGCTCGTTTGGATGAAAACAATGTTGGTTCTCTACGTTACTACACTCAATTGTGTCGAAACGATGTTTCACTGATGATCTATTGTACCGCAAACTCAGAATCTGCCAACTTATTTCCAACTTTACAGAAGTTCCTCTCCGTTTATATTCTTTACTCACAGCGTGAATTGACCTGGATATGAAGCGTCCGTAGCGCAAAATAACATTTGCTTCTAAAGAGAAGACTGAGCTCTCCTCTCCGTTTATATGCTTTACTCAGGTGTGTGAATTACATACATGGAAACACACATACACACACACACACACACACACACACACACACCGCACTTCAAGACAAAGGCTGCGACACATACATGTAAGCGCACACACTCGAACGCACGCACACACCCACGTGCACACACCGTACGTCAAGACAAAGGCAGCGACATACTCGCCGAGCTAAGACTTTATGTTTTTGAACGTAATGGCTCCGCCATCAACACACGCAAAGGTAGGAAACCGCACACACCGCAGTGACACTCGCCCTTAAACATAACGGCTTCGCCATCGACAAATGCCTAGGTTAGAACACACACACACACGCACGCGCCGCACACACCTGACACCCGCCAATTTAAGACGTTATGTTTTTAAACATAATGGCTCCAACATCGACACACGCGCAGGAAAGAATACACATGCAAGCGCACACACCGCAGCGACACTCGCCCAGGTAAGACGTTATGTTCTTAAACATAACGGCTCCGCCGTCGACAAACTCTCTCAGGTAAGACGTTCTTTCTATAGACTGTAGAAATTGCGATAAAGGAAGGGAAGAGACAATTTCTCACCTCGACAAGCAACGGCAGGTCGTTCATTTTGTCATATAAAAACTGTTAAATTCAAACATCGCACCGACCAGCATATCGTCAAATAAGTCACGTGATCTTAAAGAGACAGTAGGTGCGTTTCCATCTCCTTGGTTTTATGCGAACTTTGAAGTATCGAATCAGTAAACGGTGATGGAAACACCGAAATTCGCATAAAAATCCTGTAATTCGAAAAAAAAAAAAAAAAAAGTTTATCCGCTCGCTTGAGGTGGTTTTTGAGAAATGCGAAAGAGAGTGTATTCGCAAAATGGGAGATGGAAACACACTTTTCGAAACAGCTGTGACGTAGCGAACTTTGAACACACAGGACTGACAGTCTTTCAGATTTCCGCATAACGACCGGCCATAGCAACCCTGCCGACATCGACGTGTAACGTCATCACCCTATTGTGCTCTCCCATACATAAGGCACTGGACTTCGTCCTCGTATTTCCCTTGCTACCGCTGTGTACATTGTAATTTCTCTATTTCTTCGTCTACGGATGAAGTTAAAATAGCCAATGATAATTTCCCTCAAATAACAGTTATGACTTGCCCAAGGGAAACCAATTGCTGCTGAATTCCTCTCTCCATGTTTGTTGTTTGTTGTTACTCTTCTCTATTGGCGGACTAACCGCTTTTGGTTACATTTGTTACAGCTTTTCTATTTCTACTTCTACCATTTATTATAATAATAATAATGCATTTAATTTATTTATTTATTTATTTATTACAGTCACTTGTCGGCATACATTTTTTGCCTACAGCGCCACCTCCAGACAGAACTAGGGTAGTTACCCGCTCCAACCACTTGATGGAAACGCACGTAATTCTAATTACTTTTTTGCGAACTTTCTAAAGATTTGCATCACCTTTAAGATGGAAACTCAAATACAGTCCCTATAACATAGAACGAAAACATCTCAATAACACAGTATGGTGCATTATGTCTATTGAGTCCACCACAAGACTACACTTCTTATGTTTTGTGTGTATGCTATGTGTGTACTGCTGCCTGTCTTGGCCAGAACACTGGAAGAGATGTTTAATCTCAATGATTTTTATTATTTTCAACTAACCAATAGTAGTTGCCATGCTTTTTAAAATGTCAATACACTTTTCAGCTCTGAATAACAGTAAAAGCTATTTAATAATTGATTTGCATGCATAGTATATTACACTTTCCATTGAACAGTTACCACTGTTAACATAAATTGACTAACTTTATAATGTATTCAAATGCTGACACACTAGCTGATTTCAGACACACGTGTAAGTCCTGATATTCTCCTGATGGGCCGTATGTGTGAACAATATATCCTGACATTTGTACCCTGAAAATCTCCTGAATAGTACTACCCCTGAGGTAGTATTTTCTCCGTAGGAAATGCACCTTATATGTGAATGGGGAGTAGAAAGTTGGCATTTCTCACTTCACTTCAGTGGGAGTGTTGATGACGCTGCTGCAGGTCATTGAGTGGCCCCCTAAATGATAATCAGCCTGTTGCCTTTTGTTCGCTGAATGGTTAAAAAATATTTAAATGGTGGCACTGCTTTTAAGAGTCATTTGGGATGAACAAATGTTCTACATTGTAATATTATAGGCAAAATGTTATTATATTATGCGCTCAGAAATTGCACATTATTGACTGGGGTTCCCACATAATTGGTATGGGTTTAATTACAACTAGAGGTTGAGAAAACTCTAGTTAAATTCATTGCACCGCCCTAACGAAGAACGTAACCCTTACCCCCTGTGGTGCGGCCGGCCACCACTTCTAAGATGACATCACTGGAGTCCAGCGGGTCACATGGCAGGAGCCCTGTGATCAACTGGAGAAAAAAATAGAAATGAACGTTTTACGTCTGCTGAGCTATAACAATCGATGTCTGAGCCGGGGGGAGTTTCGCACCCGGAGAGAACGCACCTCAATAAGTGCGTGAAACAGTGCAGTGTCGTAGTGTGCAGTGGGTTTGCTGACCAATCACAGCAGAAGGGGCTACTGGGGAGGCGGGCCTTAAAGCAACATGATAAAAACATACCGCTTTTGATAGACGCTGAATTGGGTTTGCAGAAATAAACACTGAGAATAATAAGGGGTATTTCAAACATACAGGCATGTAACCTTATTCTAGTAGTCCATGCAATTATTAACCCTAAAAAAGCGTGCAATGGGATCTTTAACGTTCACTGAGCGTTCCGATCAGGTGACGGTATTGAGACGGAAATTCGGAAAGACGCACGTCTCTTTTTAAGGCGTCGATCCGGTTAGAGATCTGCACCTCTTCGTCTTTCAACAGCTGGGTCATCTGAAGGTCTTCCTCAGTCGTACCCACCATGCCTACAGGAAATATAACACAAGACATATTATAAAAAAATCACACACACGAACGCAAACACACGTATATAAACACTTCACACACACACACAACATCTTATAAACACACACACACACACACAACATCTTATAAACACACACACAAACACAACATCTTCATCAACCGTACCCACCGTGCCTGAAGTAAACACCGGCACCACAGAATCATGGGTAAAATAAAGCTGTTCTTACAATACATGTTATAAACACATCGCACACACACACACACACACACACAAAACATCTTATAAACATAGCACACACCAACACAGACACAAGACATCTTGTAAACATCACACACACACACACACACACACACACACACACACACACACACACAACACATCATCCACAACATCTTATAAACACATCAAACACAAATAAGACATCTTATAAACATAATACGCACATACAAAACATCTTATGAACAGACCTACAATTCATCTTATAAACACATCACATACACACACCCTTTAAACACATCCCCGATACAGAATCAGAATCAGAATCTCTTTATTGTCATTGCACAAAGTGCAACGAAATTGGGGTAGAGGTGTTTTTTTTTAATGTTTTTTTAAAACAAAAACAAAATGAGTATAAAAAAATATATAGAATGTTAAAGAATTAAAAAACTAATTTATATATTAAAAAATGTCAGCCAATTTTAAAGGTCAGATTGGTATGACACACGCACGCACACACACGCTCACTCACCATGCATCAGAGACAACACGTCTTCCAGGTCTGTGAGGGCCCCTCGGATCTTCTCATGCAGCTCAACAAGGGGCCTCAGGTCTAACTGTCTCTTGTTGAGGCCCCGCCTCTCTGCGTCGCTGAGGCACGACTCCTGCAGCTGATTGGCCAAAACCGCGTGCTCCTCCATCAACCGCTCAAAGTGTATCTGCACCGATGGGTTCCCGTACAGGTCCCCCAGGTCAGTGTGCAGGGGACGCGATTGACCCCACGTGGGTAGTACCCCCCCGTGTCTCGTTGTGAATGACCTCCTCCACGGTGAAACACCCCTTCGGTAAGTCGAAGTTGGTTCCTTCCACAGAGTAGACAGTCCGACCCAGCGACGGGTCAGCGACCGTATGTGGATAGCCATGGAGCTATGTGAAGGACATATATAAATAGGCTACAATGTTATGGACATAACGGACGGATATGGACTTTTGTGGTTGTGGTGCTGGATGCGACGTTGAACCTGTGTTGTGAGACGATATCCGGAAGTGACGTAATAAACGCGCATGTGCGCTTTGTAAACGACAGCCCTCTGGGTAATGTAGTTGCTTTCGCTTGTCTTGACTTTTGACGATAATAACTCGAGTGTTGTTATCGCATTACTTGTCAAGGAAAAAAGGTATTATTATTTATTCATAATTATTGATTGCATCCCGTTTCATGCCATTACTTTCCGTTGTATGTAAATAAGAACAAACACGCGCAGGAATTGTGGTCACGTGACGGCACAAGAAATTAACGGTTGAAGTTCTGATAGTTCGCGTATCTCTACAGAAAATTCGAGCATCGACAAGCTGCACTTTCTCTCGTTTCAACTATTTCGGGTTTAACGCCAAATAAAAAAAGTTAGACTTTAAGTATGAAAAAATTATGATTCAGTTCAATAGCTCTAACTGACCGGAACCTTTATTGGGGCAAAACTGAACGACCTGTTGTGAAATGTGAGCCAAACCGTGTGAAATGTGAACTAAATCGTGTAAATTGTTAAATTAATCCACAGAAGACGAGGAGATGGCTGTTTTTTCTTTGACCAAAGCGGTAGAGGAGGTCAGCCACCAAGGCTATGCCAATATGGCGGCCCTGCAGGAGAAACTAGACCAGCTCAGCTCTCTTCAGGTAACCTGTGATATACTTTATTTAAGTCTGTGCTTCATCTTGACCACATGTTTCAAGCTAACACCAGTTATACATCGTTTCTTCTCCACATACTGGACAACACCTTATAAGGTCTTATGGGTTTGAAGATAAGTTCAACAATACAAACATGGCCTCTTTGCCATTTCCGCTTAAATCAAAATCACAGTTAGTTGGATGTATATTGTTATCAGTGGATATTACCTATTGTTATTGTAGGTATTATTATTTTTATGTCACGCCCATATCCCAGCGCTATTGATGTTTAAAAACATCAAATGTGGGCCTTTTGAAGGCCCCCATTTGAACAGGGAACCACTTCTCTTATTTTCTCTGGAATATTTTATTATTACATAGAGAGAGAGGGGGAGAGAGAGTGAGAGACCGACTGACTGACTGACGTATAGACCAAAGAGAGAGAAAGGGAACTTTCTATCAACACATCTACTAATATTGAATCAAGTACAGGCAAGTACAGCCTGTATGTGTGTTTCCGTGTGTGTGTGTGAGTGAGTTAGTGCTTGTGTGAGTGCGTCAGTCAGTCACTGACTGACTGTGTGTGTTGCAAAACAAAAAGCCGATGTGTGGAACCAACGACAGAGAAGACCCTCCATCTCCATCCTCCTTCTCCAGGCCGTTCTGCACGATGCCGATACGCGCAGCGAGCGCTCCGCCCTGGAGCTACGAGCTGCCACACGTCGGACCCTCATCCTGGACGAGGACCTCGAACAACCATTTGCCGGGAGCGGCGCTGGGCCGAGGCGCTGTGGTCGAGCTGCAGTACCGCAAACAGCCACACGTCGGCGCTGCGGCTCCGCGTGGACGAGGAACGGGAGCGCGCCCGCTTAGCGCTAGCCGGGATTGACGTGCATCGCGTGAAGATGAAGGAGCACCGGGCGGCGGTGGCGCTCGCCGAGGAGCAGCGAGAGAGCACCAGGCGCTGGAGGAGCAGAGGAGGAGGGTCAGGGAGCTGAGGGAGAAGAGGGAGAAGCAGAGGAGAGACCTGGAGGACCCCAACGGGAGGGTCGTGCAGGAGGCCAAGGTAGTAGAGGGAAAGGGGGAAGGTTTGGGTTCAGGACAAAGTATACTCCGACTCCGAATCCGTAATCGGACTCCATAACGCCTCGTGCCCACTGCACCGTCCGTCAAAGGACGTCGGAAGGCGTGGCTGACGGATAGGGGAGCCTTCCAGGGTCGTCAGAGCCCAAGTAGTGCCACAGTGTTTAAATTTGCATATGCGATCTGATTGGATGATGGATCCGTCGCTGCCAAAAAAGTTGTCCGTCAACGGACGGATGCAGAGGGCACGAGGCGTAACTACGGAGACCCCTCGAGCATTTGAAGTTCTCCGTCGGGATGTTGGATACGCAATGCAATTCGACGCCTGGTCAATCTTATATGTTGACTACAAACCATTTAAATAGTGTTGTAAATAAACTTCCAAAGCTTTTCGAATCTTATTTGGTGTTTTAATGGTCCTTAATGTGCAAAGTAAACAATGTAAAAAGTAAATAAGGTGCAAACTCAAACCGGAGAAGTGATTCTGGAAATGATTTTGTTAGAGGACCAATCATAGCCCTTGCCGTCTCGGTCGATAGAAAATATTGGATGCGCACGTAAGCTACGGATAGGGCTCTCCGTGTCTACGTACAGCACTTTACGGAGGACTATAAACAGGCCTATTCATCTCGATGACATGTGATTAAGGTATTGAATACGAGGGATTAAGACAGGGGATGGCAAACTTTTTGGCTCAAGGGCCACTTACATTTTTTAAAACTGACTTGCGGGCCACTAATTCGTCAATGAATTCTAAGGGGCAAGTTATGCATGATAAACGCATGTTTTGAAATTTGCTTTTGTTTTCTGGACATAAGACTGACTTGCTGTCTCTACCATGAATTCCTTTCGGAGAATGGCTTGCTTAACGCAGCTGGTTCAATGCCTGGTCGGGTTCTTTGCTGCATGTTTTCCATTCTCTCTCCCATACCTTCCTGTCTATCTTACTCTAACTTTACTTGTAAAGCTTTTTTTTTTATATAGAAGGTCCCATGGCATGATGTGCGACTTTATGGATGCTTTAATATAGATATTATTGGGCCCCTAACACAGTATTTTAAGACGTTCCCGATTCCGCCCGGGGTGCAGAATTACAGACAGCCACTACGAGCCCGTCGCACATTGAGCTATCCCCAAATGTGCCATTTCAGTGTCTGTAGCTTTAATGCAAATGAGGAGGAGAGAGGCGAGTCAAGGAGGAGGGTGGGGGTGTGGCCCTGAGCAGCTTGCGGCCACGGTACTATGCGCTCTGTTTACAGTGGATGTATCGCAATGGTGAGGCACACAGATTGGGGCAACCCGGCTTGGTGAGTGAGCCGCCTCATTCCAATCAGCACATGAACTGGAGCTTAAAGCCAAAATGGCACTTTTATTCAAACATAAATTATTTTACTATCAAACCAAACAAAACCCAGCGTTGGAGGAATCCACAGTCTTGTTCCTCCGGGTGAAATCACGTCACCCACGGAGACTGGTCTCTCCTCACAGGTGAACCAGGAGAGCCCTGAATGATTGTGGAAGCATGCTTCCCCACCTGCTCCTCAGGTGCTCCGCATTTCAATGATTGGCACCAATGCTCTTACTGGCGCCATCTGTTGAAAATCTGTGGTACACCACCTCCACAACCTGCCCCCTGGGCCTCAAGGGGCGCTGTGCCAGAGACGGGTTGCCACACTCCTCCACCCTTTGATGAAGGCTTGGGGCACCTCTGACTGACCAGCAACCCGCGTCGCGGCTGGATAGGGTGTTGGCGTTGGTCCGCCCCGGCCGGTGTCCCCCGTGGAACCTGTAGGACCTCTTGCCGGAGCGGTAGTCCTGCCGGAAGCGTAGCTGCTTCTGCTGCCGGCGCAGCTCGACCCGCTCACACACCGTTCACGCCGGCGCTCCAACCTGATGCGCTGCAGCTCCACGCAGTCGGCGTCCAGACGCCGATTCTCCACCTCCAGCCAGTTCCTCTTGCGGATCTGGTCCTCCCGTTCCTCCCTCTCTTTGAACTGACGGATGCGATCCCGCCTCTCCACCTCTCGGACACGTCGCCTCGGCTGGGCTGCCCGTCGAGGTGGAGCTGCTCCCCGTCTGTCCTGACGAGTCTCAATTGGCTGGGGCTGGGGACCAATGTTGAAGGTCAGCTGTTGGGCGACCTGCCGGTTCTCTTCCAGCTCCTTCATCAAACCCAACAGCTGGGCCTTGAGCGTCTCCCTCTCCCGGAACCAGTCCATGCTGTGGGCCTTGTGTCTGGCGGCTGTCTCCTCCAGGGCCATCTTGTGCTCCACCTTCATCCTCTCCAGGGTAGTCCTGGTGGCCACCAGCTCCTCACCTTTCTCCTGGTCATCCTGGAAACTTTGCTCCTTCCACCGCTGGATTATACGCTCCTTCTCAGTGAGGGGTTCCTCCAACGTGGTGAGGGCGGTGTCTGTTGGAGGTGTCCACCTGAAGCGACTTGACCCTCCATTTCAGGCTGCCCATCTGCTTCTCCTTGTCCCGAAGCTGTTCCTGCAGGTTCTCCATCCTGTTCTGTAGGTCATCGACCTTGCGCTCCTTAACCTCCAGCATGTCCTTGAGGTCCTGGATCTCCCCGTTCAGGGTGCCCTTCTCCTCTGGCCTTTCCTGGATCTGCTTGGTCTTCTCGTTGAGCGTGGTCCCCTGCTCGAGCCGTTGGACCGCCTCTTGGAAGAGGAGGAGTTCAGTTTCTCTCTGGGTGGCAGCTGCAGCTCCGTTGGGGCTCGGGGGAACCCCATCGGGGTTCGGGCGTCCACTGAAAAACCACATTAAAAAGGAAAACCTGAAACTTGGTCGAGCTGCCTCCATTGGAAGTCGGGCGTTCACTTAAAAAATGGTCCGTAAATTGGTCGAATTGCACGCATCCTCCACCATATGTGGTAACCCGGCTTGGTGAGTGATCCGCCTCCTTCCAATCAGCACACGAACTGGAGATTACTTAAAGCCAAAATGATACTTCTATTCAAACATAAATTATGTATCTATCAAACCAAACAAAACCCAGCTTTGGAGGAATCCACAGTTTTGTTCCTCCAGGTGGAATCACATCACCCACGGAGACTGGTCTCTCCTCACACACAAACCAGGAGAGCCCTGAATGAGTGTGGAAGCATGCTTTTTAAAGCATGATTCCCCACCTGCTCCTCAGGTGTTCCGTAGTTCAATGATTGGCACCAATGCTCTTACTGGCGCCATCTGTTGAAACTCTGTGGTACACCGCCTCCTCAAGGGGCGCTGTGCCAGAGACGGGTTGCCACAAGATGTTATTATTACAGTCCTGGTGCTCTATATCTAAATAATATCATATTATACATAGTAGGGCTGTAACGATACACCAACTCACGATTCGGTTTGTATAACAATTTTTGGCCCACGGTTCGATACATCCCACGACATTTTTAAAAAGCATTTTATTTAATCAACACTTATATAACAATTAACTTAATGTACCATTTAATAACAAAGAATTTGGAACACTGAACAGAAAGAATACTACTAAAGTATAGCAAAATGAATAAATAAATAACCAAAGATTGCAGTTGAAGGATGCTTGCAGGTAGGCATAACCCCTCAACTAGTTTTGTGGTTTAGGCTTACGTATTTGGAAATATTAATGTCAAATAAATAATAGTAATTTGAATAGTTTGGTAGCATTAACTCTCGTTCTCGCTAGAAAAAAACAGTGCCGGTCAAATTGACCTGCATAGGTTTCGTATTCTGTCAAATATCCTATTATCGCTATGTAGCTTAAATAATGACATTATCAGGCCGTATAGAATGCAACATGTTTAATAGCCTAACTTTCAAATAGATGGGAAAAAACATGAACGTCTGATTCGCAATAACGAGGCACAGTGTTACGAGTAGCGTATGTGTGTGCGAGAGAATGGCAGTGTGTGTGTGAGTGTCGTCAGCGAGTGAGTGGACGAGCGAGGAGAGCGTGCGGTAGCTTGTGTGTGTCTGTGTCTAGTGAAGAAACGAACGAGTCTTGTAGAATAAAGTACCCATCCTGTCAATAATCGTGGCCGCTTCATTCCGACCTATTAGCAGACCAACTGCCGGTCAAAGCACACAAAACACTAGAGACAGGGATCACACACGGGTTCGCCGACGTCTCTGGTTCTTCCACGTCCACATCAATCTGTAGTAGACTGAACCACGGCATGGAGGAGAAAGATTGTTGCCCGCGATTGTGGACCGCGTTGTCTCCCGCCGGAGTCCCGCTGCCGAGGGACCACCGCCTCGGCAGCGGGAGACAATCGCGGGCCACAATCCCTTTCTCCTCCATGTCGTGGTTCATGTACTTCAGGGAGTCAAAGCCAAAGTTCCTTTCCCCCAATTCCTTCTCAACCATGGCTGAGATAACCCCCACTACGTGTTGCGTTATAATACCAGAGACGAGAGTCTGACGTGTTATGCGCCATAACACCAACAGCAGAACGGTTATCCAAATAACAAAGTGTGCAACACTTGCGTTACAGTCCTGGAGCTCTATATGTAGATATCATATAATACATAGATATCTATATCATATAATACATATTATCATGGCCAAAAGTTGTGTGCGCCTCCAGACGATATTATGAATCACAAACGACTGTGTCGGGTTCTCCGACGTCTCTGGTTCTGGCCACTTTCCATATCTACACGCCTGAGCTTCTACTTTGTCAAAGGCGAGCAAGATACCTAGTGCTTGTTTTACGCCGAACGCAAGTTTTAGCCCCTGAGGGATGATAGGCAGGCTAGGGGAACTCATATTAATGTTAGAAAACCTCATAAAGTGAGATGTTCATGCCATGGGACCTTTAATAATTTTTTGGAATAAACAGTGGGCGGGCCGCGGGCTGTAGTTTGGACACCCCTGGATTAAGGGGTAAAATACATGATTACATGTATAACAAATAAACGTGATTAAGTGATTAAATACATGTAATGAAGTGATTAGTGACCATGTTCTGCTCTCACAGACGGGGAAGGACCAACTGAAGCAGCAGTTGGTTGCTCTGAGGAAGGCCACCGCCCAGAAGAGGGAGGAGCTCCGGCAGGAGAACGACGCCCACGCCCAAATAAGGAAAGAAATAAAGGTATATCAGCTTCACTGCAACCACTGCAGATACATAGGGTTAAGGAGCAGGTAGGGGTTAGATATTGAATACACAGACAGGCCATTACAGAGCCGGTAGGGGTTAGACAGTACAGAGACATGTCATTAAGGAGAAGGTAGGGGTTAGACAGTAAATAACGATACATGCACTTAAGAAGCAGGTGGGGGTTAGACTGTACAGATTCAGATCATTAAGGAGCAGGTAGGGGTGTAGGGGTTAGACAGTGAATACAACAGATGCATGTACTTAAGAACCAGGTAGGGGTTAGACTGTACAGAGACAGGTCATTAAGGAGCAGGTAGGGGTTAGACAGTGAATTGCCGGTCCCAAAGACGCTTAAGCGTGAGTTGCGCGTCACCATGTCTCCAATGTGTCACTAGATCCAACACAGACGGTACGAGGCCATTGTGAGACGTCTCCACTGTCAGCTGAACAAGGCTCAGGCCTACTACAGGTAATAACACTACATAAAATACATTTAAATAACATTTACTGGTCATAACACTAGTACATACTATACATTTACATTGCAATTACAGGTCATAATACTGCATAGTATAGTTAAATTAGCATGTAGGGTGTTCTTCCAAAGCGACTTACAATAAGTACATTTGTCCGAAGAAAGAGAAACAACAATATATTGCTGGGGGGGGGGTGGGGGCGTTTGCTCAAAAAAGGTTATAAATCAATACCTAATTTGTATTTAAAGGAATACTTCACCGGTGGAGACATGAATCTGTATTGAAAGTTGGTTGTATATTTAGTCGAATAGTAAGATGAGTTTAGAATGTTATGCCTCCTTGACTGAGAAAAGGCAGACAGTGAATTTCTGGCGCTTGCGGATTGAAGACGACAACTCCCACAATACCAATCAACGTTCACTCCCTGAGGGACCAAACATAACAGCCAATCAGCGTTCACTCCCTGAGGGACGTAACATAACAGCCAATCAGCAATCACTTCCTGAGGGACGTAACATAACAGCCAATCAGCGTTCACTCCCTGAGAACGTAACATAACAGCCAATCAGCGTTCACTCCCTGAGGAACGTAACATAACAGCCAATCAGCGTTCACTCCCTGAGGAACGTAACATAACAGCCCATCGGCGATCACTCCCTGAGGGACGTAACATGGAGGAGAAGTGATTGTTGCCGTTTGCGGACTCCTGGAGCTCTATATCTAAATTATATAATGTTTATGTTTGGAGGTGCTGTGTGCGCCTCCAGATGATATTGTGAATTAAGTTCTCGGACGTCTCTGGTACTTCCACAACAAGTAAAGAGTCGTAGTGGGGGGCATCTCTGCCAGAGTCCTGCACGGGTTCGGGTACCCGACGGGTGAACCGCATAATTTCGATGAAACGGGGGGAAAATTATGTAGGTACTGTCTCGGAAACGGGTGCTGGTCGGGTCGGACACCTGAACAACGCGGGTCGGTCACGGATTTTGCGATTGCGAGCGGTACTGGAGATGTTATTAAGGAGCAGAGGAGTAAACTAAAACCCTCCCTAATGTGTCTAATTTCCTTCGGGTGCGGGTCGGGTGTCGGTATAAATTTATAGCAGGACTGGTTGGGTGCGGGTTTGCAAAATAAGACCCGTGAATTTATTCTCTGCCATGGTGGAAAAGAATTCCGGGAAGAATCGTTGGCTTTGACTCTCTGAAGTCCAGATTGAACTGCAACTCCAGATTGATGTGGAACTGCGAACCACGACATGGAGGAGAAAGGGATGGTGGCCTGCGATTGTCTCCCGCCGGAGCCCAGCTACAATCCCTTTCACCTCCATGTCGCGGTTCTGTGTACTTCAGATTGATTTGGAAGAACCCGACGCAGTCGTTTTAGATGATATTATTAATAAACAAATGAGTCGGGTTCTCCAATGTCTCTGGTCCTTCCACATGGATCTGAAGTTGCAGTTGAATCTGGACTTCAGAGAGTCAGAGCCAACGTTTGTTCCCCCAATTCCTTCTCCACCTTGGCCGAGAATCAATACACGGGTCTCCACTTCGGCTGTTTCCCATTGGAAATTTGCTTCTGCCATGGTCGGAGGTTTGTGTCGAGTTCTCTTCTAGCTAAGCGGTGAAGAAACATGGCGGACATTGTGTTTACATCCCGTCCTGATCATTTACATTCCTTATTGGTGGGCTTACAAATTTGCAGAACCAGTGGTTTGTAGTCCTCGGCCCTTCTAGCAGGCAAGCAACGTTCTACTGACCTGACGCTAAACGCGTCATTTGACGTCAGGTCAGTAGAAATGTAAGGAGGACAGCTGGGCCAAGGGAAGACTGGGTTAGATTGAGGGGAGATTATTATTTTTTTAATATTATTATAGCGATTTTATTATAATAATAATAATAATAATAATACATTTAATTTAGAGGCGCCTTTCAAGACACCCAAGGTCACCTTACAGAGCATATAGTCATCATAAATCGTTTAAAAAAAAAAAAAAAAATTGTGGAAAAAATAAATAAATAAATAAACATAATAAATAAAAAATAAATAAAACAAAAACAAGACAAAACAAACAAACAATCACGTTAGACGTTGTGTGCGAGTTTGAACAGGTGAGTTTTGAGTTGTGACTTGAAGGTTGTAAGGGTGTCTGACTGTTTTATGTGTGGGGGGAGGGAGTTCCAGAGCCTGGGTGCTGAACAGCTGAATGACCGGGCACCCATTGTAGTGAGTCGTGATGTGGGGATACATAGTAGTCCAGCAGAGGTTGAGCGGAGGGAGCGGGAGGGAGTGTATTCTTGGAGGAGGTCTCAGAGGTAACTGGGGGCTAGGTTGTGGAGAGCTTTGTAGGTGAGGAGTAGGGTTTTGTATTGGATGCTAGTGTACTGGGAGCCAGTGAAGTTGGATGAGGACAGGGGTGATGTGGTCAGATGATTTGGTGCGGTTGATGATCCGGGCGGCTGAGTTGTGAATGATCTGCAGTTTGTTGATGAGTTTGGTGGGGAGTCCGCTGAGGAGGGCGTTGCAGTAGTCTAAGCGTGATGTGACAAATGAGTGAACTAGGATTTCAGTGCTGGATTGGGTCAGTGATGGGCGGAGTCTGGCGATGTTGCGGAGGTGGAAGAATGCAGTCTGGGTGATGTTGTGAATATGGGGTGCGAATGAGAGGGTGTTGTCCAGGATGACGCAGAGGCTCTTGACTTTGGAGGAGAAGGGTACTGGGAATCCATCGATGATTATGAGTGGATCACATAATGATAGAACGCTGGTTCTGTATCAGTTTAGTATTCCTTTCATTTGATAATTATGTAAACAAAAATCGATATATATATTTTTTAATAGTCCTTTATTGTTCGTAATAAATCATGAGATGAATATTCAAGCACACGGTTTCCCTGTGTTTCAAAATAAAAGTACACAGGTGAAACCCCCACACGGTTTAACCCTCACCTGTTTGACCAATGCGTTTGTGATACGCAGACACCTTTCCGGAGACGTCAATCACATGGAGAGGCAGGTGTTGGATCTCCGGCGACAGCTGAACTCATCCTGATTCCACCAGGACTGCTCGGGTCAGAGGTCAGAGGTCAAAGGTCAGGAGAAAGCTGCTTCGGATTAGGATCAAAACTGGGAATGAGGGTTTGGGAGCGTCATGTTGTCGTGTCCCTCCTTTGGCCAGCAGGGGTCAGCAGTGGCCTTCTGGTTCTGAGTTTACACGTTGTTTGGTTTGTTTTGAGTCGTTCCTTTGCTGGTTCTGAGTTCTGCGTTCCCCAAGGATATTCCTCCAATTTCTAAGGGTGCATTGTTATTATTATTATAAATTATGCATTATGTTATCAACTTAGCGTAAATGGTGTGATTCATTTCAGCACAAATAAAGAATATATTTTATTAACACCATGTTAATAATAATAACTTATAAATAATAATGTATATAATACATAATAATATAAACTATATCATAATTTTGTGAAACACTCAGCAGCAGGTTTTTGTTACCAAACAGTTTGTTTTTCTTATAATGAAAATATATTTTAAAATGAAATTGTAAAGCTTTATTTTTTTCAATCCTTTAAAACCATTCAAAACGGGTGGTGGTGGTGAGCCAGCCGTGTTTATCTGGCACACAGTGTTCCCGCTTCTGCTCCGCCGGGCAACAGCTGACGCGATAAGAGCCGGCAGCTTCTTGGGCGATAATCGAGGGGGAGGGACTAGTGAGGGGGCGGGACTCCCAAGCACAATCTGCCACGACCGAGAAAAGTTCAAAAATGACATAGAAAAGAAATCAGACAAATTATTGAGGTTGATTTCAACTAAGAAAATTGAAAAAAGAACGAATCGATGAAAGACATATGAGAAGATGATTAAAAAGATTGCATGGAAGACATTTTAATAAAATAATGTTTAAAATTAAAGTTAAGTAGAAAGTGTAGGTGAACTTAAACATGTATAACCTTGATTTAAATGTAGTCAGGGTTGGAGCAAGTCTGAGTAAAACTCATTGCAACACACTAGTTGTGATACATTCAGTAATACACACAAGTCTGCGCTCACTGCTTACAAACACACACAAACAACACACTGAAATACACACTTGGGCATACATAGAAATAGGCCAACACACAAACGCACAAATGGACATACACAAACACACGGACACACGGACACACAAACCTATTGTTCAGTACCACACAGCAGTGGCGTCACTACGCTGTTTCATTCGAGGATAAAGGTCCGGATATTATTTTTATAGCCCAGAAGCTTATTTTAAAATTTTTTGCTTGCTTTACACTAGAAATAAACATGGGGATTCCAGCGGCATCTCAAAATAAAGTAGCCTAGTCTTTCTAGATACTTCTGTCAAGAGAATAAACGGTTTAAAAACATAACCAGACGGTTTACCACCTCAGGTGAATTAACCTATCCTATCCCCAGTCATATGTATATATATGTGTATATATATATATATATATATATATATATAAAAATATATTGTTACGACCCACCCCGTTGGTGTCCAGGGGGAAGGGGGGGGGGCAACAATTAATATTAAACCAGGTGTTTAAAGAACGGAAGAGAGTAGCAAGATTTAAACCAATCTATCATTTACATAAATGAGTCCTATGTTAACACAGAAACAACCAATAACACTATCCCCCCACTGAGGGAGGAACCAATAACACTATCCCTCCACTGAGGGAGCAATGCCACGACGAAGAGCCCACGTAGCTCTGACTCGCGACCGTCAGCGACCAACTCTGTTCGCCTATCTGGCCCACTGGCCACGTCTGCTTTCATCCCTGCATAGAAATCCACCTGATTGCTGATATATATATATATATATATATATATATATATTAGGGATGGGCAACGATCGTCAAATAGTCAGAGTCAAGTAGAATATTGAATAATGAATGTGACTATCGCTATTTATTACACGCTCTTCTCAATGCTGTTGAACGCTCCGTTCACTTGCATCCGGCGGTGAATAATTTTTTGATAATTCAGCGCTGATTAGCATATAATGACCGCTGTCAAGGAAAGTGGATTTCATTTTTTTCTTTCGTAACACTCTGCAAGTAGTCTGGTAACTTATCAACCCCAGCGTCCTGGGTTGCTAAGCGACGTCAACGTCTTTGGCGGACTATTTCTCTGCTTAATTAATGAATTAATTAATTTTGATGTTTAATGTTGATGGCACAGTTGTTGAAATAAACAGATTGATATCATACCAATCATTAAAGCCCCTCCCTGTTTCATGTGTGTGCATGTATAGCTACGAGGTGCATGCGTGCGTGGGGGGTTCTTGATTGACCGATTTTCGAATTTTATTCATATACTTCTCAGCAAATATTGAATAGTATTTCTGCCAGAAATGCACATCCCTAATATATATGTATATACACATTAGTCCTTTTTCCATCAGATTTTCAAGCGAATTAACTCTTAAAGCGAATTAATTTGTAGCGACATAAGAAGCGCCTAAACGGTTTTCCATCGACAGAATGATTATAGCGAATTAAAATTGTGTCACAATGCCCCGTGATTTTTCTGACCCGCTAGATGATTTTCCATCAACAATGCGCATGCGCGACATTCTATATCGCTTCAGCCGTTTTCCATTACTTTTATGTCGCTAGAACTTTCCCAAAACCACCTCTGCAGAGCGAATAAACTTAGTGCGACAAAATCGGCGTTAGAGCGATATAACCCTTTTTCCATCACATATGTCGCACTAACTTTTGATGCGCATCATTTTAAAGCGCATTATCTTTTTGATGGAAAAAGGACTGTAGGTAAGGTCTGCCTCACTTGTATTAATTTTACTCTGAAATAACTTGAATGGAACTTTAGATGTCTGGGGATTGGGGATAAGCAGCACAGCAGTCGGGAAGCTATTTAAAGCTATAATAAACTGCGTATTTGTTGATTTATTTAAAACAAGACACATTTGTGTGTGGATCAGAAATGTGTTTGTGGAACTTATTTTTGTTTAGGGATTTATTTTACATTTATACATACCGATATCCATTTGTGTGTGCATTGAAATGTATTTGTGAGAAGAGAGTAATTTATATATGAATCACAAAATACATTTGTGAATCCTTCTCTGTGCATTCATTATTAATGAGACTGTTCTGACCCCATATTTGTCGTGTGTGAGATGGAGTGTGTATACACACTGTGTGTGTGTTTTAAAAAGGGCAGCCGCGCCTTTGCGTGTCACGCTAGAGAGTTCCCTTCATTTCCTCCTAATCAAGTTTTAGTGATTCATTCTTGAGTCCATTGTGTGTGTGTGTGTGTGTGTGTGTGTGTGTGTGTGTGTGTGTGTGTGTGTGTGTGTGTGTGTGTGTGTGTGTGTGTGTGTGTGTGTGTGTGCCTGCGTGCGTGCGTGCATATGTAACTCAGCAGTTTGCTGCTGTTGAAGTCACACTGGGCGGGTTTGCAACAAGGTTAACTTTAGATTTGGGGCTAAAAGTAGCTTACGGCTAAACAGATTTTAAAGAAAGTACAATTTGCTGTCGGAAATGAGCGATGGAAGAATATATTTTGGGGAAACAAGCACCGTTTTACATGATTACTAACTACTAAACGCAACTTTGTCCTAAAAAAAAAGTCTAAACCGACAAATCGGATATGGCTAACTATTATTCTTCCCTCAAAAAAGTCATAGTTCACAATTTTAACTCAACTTTGTTTGCCATGTGATGGCTGACACCCCAGGTGATAAACTAGTATACTTTAGTGCATTACAAATATAATGTTGGTGTGTGTGTGTGTGTGTGTGTGTGTGTGTGTGTGTGTGTGTGTGTGTGTGGTGTGTGTGTGTGTGTGTGCGTGTGTGCCTGCGTGCATGCGTGCATGCGTGCATATGTAACTCAGCAGTTTGCTGTTGTTGAAGTCACACCGGGCGGGTTTGCAACGAGGTTAACTTTAGATTTGGGGCTAAAAGTAGCTTACGGCTAAACAGATTTTAAAGAAAGTACAATTTGCTGTCGGAAATGAGTGATGGAAGAATATATTTTGGGGAAACGAGCACCGTTTTACATGATTACTAACTACTAAACGCAACTTTGTCCTAAAAAAAAATTTTACAACGAGACTCGTAGTGGGGGTTATCGCAGCCATGGTTGAGAATGAATTGGGGGAAAGGAACTTTGGCTTTGACTCCCTGTAGTACATGAACCACGACATGGAGGAGAAGGGGATTGTTGGCCGCGAATGTATCCCGCTTGAGCCCTGCTTCCCACCGCCTCGGCAGCGGTCAGCGCTAATCACCGCCTGTGTGTGTGTGCGCACTTGTTGGCGTGCGTGCGTGTGTTGGTGTGTGAGTGGTATGCATACATGTAAAAAAATAAATCCAGGTCTACCCTCCTGGCAAGCAGACGCTATGGAGGACTCTGGTGTACAGGTGTCTGGTTTAGGACTTCTGCGTATGACTGAGCTGCCTAGGGCTTTAGTACGGTTTATTAAACCGTCAAATACCGTCGAATCCCACGCTTGATCGATTCTGTGTTGTACATTCAGTAATACACACAAGCACACACGCACTCGCACACACAACCCTGTTGTTCAGTACCACCCAGACAGGCACACGTAAATACACAAACTTGAGCCCGGACAAAATACACCCACACTGAAAGACATACAAACCATGTACGTAACTCACACACACAGACACACGCACACACACACACGCAAACAAACTTAAATACACCAACACGCGCACACACACACAAATACACAAACTTTAGCCCCCCTGCCCCCTCTTTGAGGTGGGTCCCAGGCGTCACAGTCCCGGCCCTGTTAATCCGTCGTCTCCCTCAGGGGATGAGACGCAGACGGAGGCTATAAATAGGAGCAGCGCATTACACCCGGACACACCCCGGGAGGGAGCCCCACCCTGATTAGTGGCTTGGCAGGGTGAACAAAAACAACGCAGCCGACAGACACACACACACACACACACACACACACACACACACACACACACACACACACACACACACACACACACACACACACACACACACACACACACACACACACACAGGGCAAGGATAGGTTAAGTGTGCACACATATACAGTATGCAGGGGTTTAGACAGAAAGTGAGGAAATGTGTCACACACACGCACACTCATGATTGCACGCACACACGCAAACACACACATAAGGCATGGATAGGTTAAAGTGTGCAGCAATACCACGCACGTACACATACATAGGAAGTGTGTCATAGACACACACAGCTTTGTGAGGAGGGTGGGGGAGTGAAACCTGTGTACACACATCAAATGTCTCGCCTACATTCAGAGGTTCGGTGTATCACAGGTGTGACCGGATGAATGGAGAGGGCGGACATTTGAACAAGTTTGAACATAAGCTTTAGCTCCCTTGACCGTAGCCTCCCAAACAAGACATTAGATTCATAAGAATAGCACTTAGCATGGTGAAGCATCTTACGTTAGCTATCTACATTTACATTTACATTTAGGGCATTTAGCAGACGTTTTTATCCAAAGCGACTTACAATAAGTACATTTGTCATAAGAAGTGCATCATTATATCGCTGTCGGTACAGAAAGGATGTTCATAGAACCAAGTGCAAGTACCACAATCGCTAGGCTAATCAATTCCCCTTGTTACAGCTATGATAGCAGCTATTGCAGTTGCTACACAGTTAAGTACTACAATACAATACAATACAATACAATACAGTGTACAATGGTGGCTAGAAGGGGGGAGGGTGGCTTATGCAGTGTCGAGGTGGACTCTGAACAGGTGAGTCTTGAGTCTTTTTCGGAAGATAGTGAGCGACTCTGCGTTCCTGAGAGCGGCAGGGAGCTCGTTCCACCACTGAGGTCCCAAAAGCGAGAAAAGTTGTGACTTTGCTGAACGGCCTTTGCTAGCTCTTAGCGATGGCGTCTATCTTTGTTGCATACGGGGAATGGGTTAACCTAGTGATTGTTAGTGCTTGGCACTTGGTTCTATGAACATCCTTACTGTACCGACAGATATATTTTTGTTTCTCTTTCTAAAGACAAATGTACCGCTACTTGTTGTAAGTCGCTTTGGATAAAAGCGTCTGCTAAACGCCCTAAATGTGACGTAATTTAGCCTTGTAAAGTTTGATACCAGAGCTAAAGTTTGCATAATCGGTGCCTCATTGTTTAAAGATCCCATGCCATGCTATTTTATGGATGCTTTAATATAGGTATTAGTGGGCCACAAACATAGTATTCAAAGACGTCCCCGAAATTCAGCCGTGGTGCAGAGTTACAGCCACTCCGAACTAGTCGCACATTTAGCTTCCCCCAAACGCGCTGTTTCGGTGGGCGTGTCAAGGCAGGTCAAGGAAGGGGGTGGGGGTGTGGCCCTGAGCAGCTTGTAGCCACAGTACCATTCGCTCTGGTTACGGTGGGCGTGTCAAGGCAGGTCAAGGAGGGGGGTGGGGGTGTGGCCCTGAGCAGCTTGTAGCCACAGTACCATGCGCTGTTTACGGTGGATGTATCGCAATGGCTCCTAGAAACCCATATTATACATAGATATCTATGTAATATAATAATATATATTATCACCTGGCCCTGAGCAGCTTGTAGCCACGGTACCATGCGCTCAGTTTACGGTGGATGTATCGCAATGGCTCTTAGAAACCCATATTATACATAGATATGTATATATCATATAATATATAAATATATTATCACCTGGCCCTGAGCAGCTTGTAGCCACGGTACCATGCGCTCTGTTTACGGTGGATGTATCGCAATGGCTCTTAGAAACCCATATTATACATAGATATCTATATCATATATCATATATAATATATATTATCACGGCCAAAAGCTGTGTGAGCCTCCAGACGATAGGCTATTATGAATCTCAAACGGACGCGTCTTCTTCAGATTGATGTGGAAGTCGAAGAACCAGAGACGTCGGAGAACCCGACGAAGTCCTTTGTGATTCATTATATCGTCTGGAGGTGCACACAGATTTTGGCCGTGATAATATGTATTATTTGATATAGATATCTATGTATTATATGATATTATTTAGATGTAGAGCCCCAGGACTCTAACGCAAGTGTTGTACACTTCCTGTTATTTGGATAACCGTTCTGCTGTTGGTGTGATGGCGCATAACACGTCGGACTCTCGTCTCTGGTATTTTTACAACGAGACTCGTAGTGGGGGTTATCGCAGCCATGGTTGAGAATGAATTGGGGGAAAGGAACTTTGGCTTTGACTTCCTGTAGTACATGAACCACGACATGGAGGAGAAGGGGATTGTTGGCCGCGAATGTATCCCGCTTGAGCCCTGCTTCCCACCGCCTCGGCAGCGGTCAGCGCTAATCACCGCCTCCTGAAGCCGAGGCGGTGGTCCATCGGCAGCGAGACTCCGGCGGGAGACGACCGCGGTCAACAATCCCTTGGCCATGGCTGAGATAACCCCCACTAGGAGTCTCGTTGTAGAAATACCAGAGACGAGAGTCCGACGTGTTATGCGCCATCACACCAACAGCAGAACGGTTATCCAAATAACAAGGAAGTGTACAACACTTGCGTTACAGTCCTGGAGCTCTATATCTAAATAATATCATATAATACATAGATATCTATATCAAATAATACATATTATCACGGCCAAAAGCTGTGTGCACGTCCAGACGATATAATGAATCACAAAGGACTTCGTCGGGTTCTCCGACGTCTCTGGTTCTTCCACTTCCACATCAATCTGTAGTAGACAGAACCGCGCGCTGCCTGCTGCCTGCTGCCGGCGCGAGGCACCACCGCCCGGCTGCCCGCTGCCGGGCGGTGGTGCTTCGCGGCGGTGGTGCCTCGCGGCAACCGGCGGCAGGCAGCATGTCGCAGTTCATGTACTTCGATGTCGTTCTGCCATTGCATTCAAAATTCTGTAACTAGCCTGTTACTACGAACTAAGCAACTACCGTACACGTATTAGCATTTAGCACTAGCTCAATCACGACTCTTTCAGAATTCTTGTGGGTGGTTACGAACCAACCAAGTGGGCAGGGCCATGAATAATAGTTTGACAACGCTCACAGTGTCACCTTATCCAGATCGGCTCATTTCTTCTGCCTTTTTCCTTTCATTGCCTATTGCATTCAGCAGACAAACTGCATAGATTTCAAACTTACCACAGCTCACAAACTTATTCAGACCTATGTTATTTAACAAACAATAGGAAAAATGTGATTTTAATGGCATGGGCTCTTTAACAAAAACTGGGCCAGCATTAGTAAACTGTAAAAAAACATTATCAGTAATGTGTTTCACATCAACATAATGTAACCAAGCAGCTGAAGAAATGGTATTTAAAATTAAAAAATGTGAAACCTATTTAAAATTCCTTACGCGAAAACTATGTCCACTTCCTCGGTAGAATAACTCGGAAACAACCAAAAAGGAAACTAGGCAGGACTCCACCCCGTTGTTGTGTTTTGGTTTCCAGCCTGAACCATTGATGTATATACTGACTAGATATCGCATTTGGCTTTAAGCATGCGTCAACAATGACGCATGCTGGTTTCTGACATACGCCAGACATGTGTTGATAGGAAAAAAAATAGAGATAAAAAAATAGAAAAACTATATTTTTTTATTTCTTTTTATTATCATTACCAAGAACACCAGAAACCAACCTGCTTGAAGATTGCCTTAAAATAAGGTAATTAAGAGTGATTAGGAGTGTGAAACGACTTCTGTACCATCAACGTTCTGTCATTCAGGTCGGTGGTTACACCGTGGCTATATGGCGACTGCATTGACACATACATTCCACTGAACAGCGCCGCTAAGGAGATATCTAGTCTGTGTATGTATATATCTATCAGCCTGAACGACCTACAATAACGTAGTAGGGACTGCTGGATCTTGGATGACCACATTGGTGGCTGTATAGTTAGTTACTCTGTTTGGTTCACGATTTACATTGACCTTCAGGGCGTTTAGCAGACGCTTTTATCCCAAGAGACTTACAGTAAGTATGTTTGTCAGAAGGAAGAGACGCCACAATATATCCCTGTCAGTACAGCAAGAATATTCATAGAAACAAGTGTGCAAGTAAGCCCTTCGAGACTGTAATGGTGAAATAGAAATACAATTGAATTGAATTGAAGGGCCAAGCTTTAACAATCTATCGGTTAACCCATTCCCCGAATACAACAGTGATAGCAGGTGGACCGTGTCCCTATGGTCTTAACCCCGAGCCCGTGGAAACGCATCAGATCGGTGCAGAGTGCCTCCAAACCCAGAAAAACAACAAACAGGAACAGGACGTTCTGTTCTGCGCAGGCAGGCAGACCCCGGCTGGGATTCATATTTAATTCATGAGGGCTAGCGGTCCAAATGCACGCACCAGCTGACCGGGAGCCTAGCCAAGACAGCCGACTACCACCAGCCATATAGCTTGGCTGCTACGGGGAGTTTTTAGGGGGACACATGCTAACTTAAAGGGATACCCCGGCCAACAATGGACAATGTTGATCAGCATCACTTTGGCACTTAATATACGCACGTATTGTATGTTTGTATGTCCTGGCACTTGATGTACACACTTATTCAGTGGTGGGCCGTCAGGGCCAGCAGGGCCTTCTCTGCTGGCCCTGTCAAAATCTAAATTATATATATATTTTTTTTTTTCAAAACTACATTATTTGTGTCTGAACGCATCTTAATTCCATATTTTTTTCAGTACTTACAGCATAATTCCAGAAGGAAAACGGTTTGTTTTTATTAGGCTGAGCTCAGCTGAATAACGCCTCACAGCTAGGTTACATGGACCGGCGGGGCCAGCACTAAAAATATTGCTACCCTTTCGCTGAAGCTGCCACCTCCCATTGGATAATAAATTTGACTGACGTGTGTAATCAGGCAATCAAATGTTGATGTGTAGTAATAGAACGACCCCAGGGCCCAGCAATATGCTGGCGCTGGCCCCCGGTGATGTCATCAGCGAATTTTGAATCGTTGGCGGTACAGAGTTGATAGTGAACTACTATGGCCACCGCCTTCACAGCACCTAGTGATCCTGTTTCTGATCTCCTTCGTTTGCCTTTTTCAAGGCGATCGTTTGGAGAGATAACAAATTTAATTTCAAGAGGAAGACCTACACCGAAGCCTGATGGGCTGACCCAGGCCGGTAAAGGTTTTATGCGGCACTTTACAGAGTGCAACTACAGCCGCTATGACTGGCTAACGGCTAGCACCGTTCAGAACAACCTATTCTACTCGCCGTGTTTGCTGTTCAACATCAGTGAGGGGACATGGAACAGCGGCAGATACAGCAGACTTAACAGCTTCACCAAGGCAGATTTAAAACATCAGGCCATGGGTGATGGGTAGGGGTGGGAATCTCTTGGCACCTCACGATTCGATTAGATTCCGATTTTGAGGTCAACGATTCGATTCTGAAGCGATTATCGAACAATTTTTTTTATTTACATTTCCATGCGTGGTTTTCAAAAATATATACATCTGGGTTTGCTACTCAGAGTTTGCTAATCACTTCCTACTTTTGTGATGATCAACAGATGAATTACCTTATCTAATATTCTATAAGAGAGAAAGATTTTGTCACAAATATGACTTTCTATGAACAATGCAATAATCAATACAGCTTGCATTATAACACAATATGGAAGCATGCAAAAAATAGGTTTCAGTTTTATTTTCTTTCTAATCTTTCTTTTCTATGTCATTAAAGAAAAAGCTGCTCTTGAATTAGAAGGAGTTCTTGTGTCTGGCTGTGAGTTTGCGCGCATGCTATGCATAGGCTGAATCGCAATCGTGTCAAGACAAATCAGATTGGCCAATAGACACTGAAGATAAATTCACTAATTTTTAGATTACAAAAATTATCCCGCAGCATGCAGGCAAAAAAAAATAAAATAATAATAATTCTGATTATTTTTCCCACCCCTAGTGATGGGTGAGTTTTACTTTGCACTGTGTAGGAGTGATAATGTTGTTGTGGTACTTTAGTTCATAACGCATTTTTTTTAATGGTTTGAAACACAAATATATTGCTGGAATTTGGGCAGTAGGCTTATGGTAATGCTTTGTGTGGATGCCGCTTAATAAGCATATTAAATTAACCCGTTCACTACTACTCCTTTGGGCTTAATATTCTGGCTGGAATAGCTGTTGTAAAATATGTGGCATAAAGGCCTAATTGTATGTTTCATTTTTGTTAATGAACTGGCGTTGCACTTTTAATATTTTCGCTATAGGCTACTTTATTGAATCCGTTGAAGTTGCGAAAGCATCCGGTGAAAATAACAATAACTATAAACACTTGTTTTTGGGTCATGTGTGTGATGTGCAATCTGGTTGCGGAGTGACATAAGGGAAGATCTGATGGTGATGCTGCTGCATTACTCTAGCTCTGCGGTAATGCAAAGTGGTGTGCGTGTGCGCTGTTGTTGTTGCTGAAGATCAACTGTCTTGTTGTGGATGTTATGCAGTAGCGCATATTGTGGCTGTATTGCCACCTGATATGAAATTTGTGTGCATGTCTGAGTGTTTGGGGGTTGGCCGTTGGTGGAGGTCATTACTGAAGGCGGTGACTTAAACCCCACGGTACGCTACTGCACTTATTGTATGTTGTACGTCCTGTCCCATAATGTACGCACATATTGTACGTTTGTACGTCCTGGCACCTAATGTACGAAATGCTGTGATCAATCACCTATTTCTTTATTGCGATAGAATTGGAAATTTGAAAATGAAGACATTTCATAGATCTCACACCGAAATTGGGCTTAACTTTTGAATTGGAATTTTTTTATTGAAGCTTTATTTTAACCAGGTAAATGTCTCATTAAGATTAAAATCTCTTTTCCAAGAGAGACCTAGCCAAGAAGGCCGCATTGAACTGACAATACACAAAAACACAAAATTTAAACACAATTAAATTATAGTTTTGGAGATTTCAAGTTTTAATGGTGAATCTTTTTCGCAATGTAAATATAAAATATCACAGTACCGCCAGTACTGCCTAACAATATGGCAGTATGGCCTAACAATCACCCATCATTCACACACCGATGGCGGAGTCATACACGCTGGGCAACAGACAGCTCGTCAGGAGCAATAAGGTTGAGGTGTCTTGCTCAGGAACCCCTCAACACTCGATCGAACCAGCAACCTTCTGGTTACCAGCCAACCCACTCCATCTCCTGAGCCAATTGTCAAAGCCTCCCCTTTGACAATTGAAAGAGATTCACAATATCAATCGCTTTAGTCTACGTAGCAGCACCTTCCAGCACGATGAACAGAGAGCTCCTCGTCAAATTTAGGAAGACCATAAGAAGAAAATGGATGGCATACAACACAATATTCAATGTTGCCTTGACATTGTTTTCCTAAAATGTATCTTTGATGCTGTATTTTATTCTGTATTTTTTTATGTTGCCTTTGTTTTCTTTTACGTATCTATTTTATTATTTCATTTTATCGTATGTGAAGCACTTTGAGTCTGCCCTGTGTATGAAAAGTGCTGTATCAATATAGTTTCCTTGCTTTCTTTGAGATATGCACCCACACTCTCTCACCCACTACAGTGTGTGTGTGAACCGTTATGCAGGCGAAGCTAGGCTGCATAACTTCCACATGAGTGACTGTAAACACTGTAGGGAAAACAGAGTTCTCCGCCAAGAACGATTGCAGACGTTCAAACCAATATTTACCCATGGTGGTGCGTGGGTGTGTGAGCACAGGGCACGCACACACAGGAGATGGCACTTTGGGAACACCCTATGCTCTTGCATTTTTAGACAGGTCTTTTCTAGGGGGGACGAGAAACAGGCTACGCAAAAAAGAAATATGTAAGATAGGCCTTTTGTGGATTTGCCGCCATAAATCTCGGATGAGTTCGATGACGTCAAGTTCCGAAAATGCTTTATCCTAGCTAGTGCCCTAAATGTAATGGAAGTGTCATCTTATTGTAGTAACTAGATAGTAGCTAGGATTGATGCTAGCTACTAGCGAGCATATAGCTACTAGTTAGCATCTAGCTGCTAGCTACTAGCTAGCATTGACTAACTACAGTTGAACTGGCACACACACAGTGTTTTCCCGAACAACGGCTTTGGTCAGTTAGGGTAAAATATCATTAAATGACCGACCACTGAGGACAGTTTGCAAGAATAGACTACGATTCAGAAGCTACTGTGATCCCTCATGCTAGAAACTAGCGACTAGCTAAAATCGAGCTACTCGATGCTAGCTGCTAGACGCCAGCTACTATATAACATCTAGCTACGAGCTGCTAGATGCTATCTGCTAGATTATAGCCACTTGATGCTACCTGCTAAATTATTGCTACTAGATGCTAGATTCTAGCTGCTTGATTGTAGCTACTTGCTGCTAGATGCTAGCATTGCAGTTGTTGTGATCCCTTGTTTTGATGGCTAAGTCGTGCCGATGACACGGTAAAGGGCTACACAGAGTTAAAAAAGAGCTTCCCCCCCTGAACAGAGCACACTGCTGAGGTGAAGCACCATAAGTCTCTGAACTCCTCTCTTGTGCCCATCAGTGAGTGGTACCTGAAGTCCACCCTGACTCTGGCCTTCACCAGAATTACAAACATTTCTGCCAGCGCAAGGCCTGCTTCCCCCTCTACCTGGTTCTTCCTGATTTTATAAACAGCCATTTTTGCTTGACCGACCACAAAATTCAACAAACACAATCTTTTTTAATTGTCCTTATCGTAACCAGCACCAAAGATAAAAACAGCCTCTGACTAAACCCCTCCACAATTTAAAAACACTGTTTTTAAAATAAGGAAAAGGATTTTGTCACAGAATGGGCAGTTCTCGGACACTGTAGGGTTGATTTTTGCAATGAAACTATTCACAGCCAGAGCCCCCTGCAGGATCCTCCACTGCAGGTCTCCTGTTCTCTTGTTGGGGAGGCTTTTAAGGAGCATCCACACAGGCACACAGCCCTGCAGCCTCTCCTTCCAAACCGTATCCCTCCTATTGCTCAGTTTGTGTTTGTGTGTAGCCACCACACAGTACTTATATATACTTTTCCCTGAAAGTAACTGTAGCTCCATCCTGGACTTGGAAAGGCCCATGGGTTTCACCAGTCCGGTCTGGTCCAACGACAGACCGAGCTCTGGAAATGGATCCCCTTCATCCGGTACATCCCCCCCCTTAAAGTAGTACCGCAGCATCTCTTGCTCCTCAGTGTTCAGTCTGCTAATCCATTGGTTCATGATGTCTCTGGTGTGCCGACTTGAAATAAGGGTACAAAATCTCTGGAGAAAAGGAGAGCCACTCCTGCACTCATGCTGCTAAAATGGCTTGAAATGACTTGGCCCTCAAACTCCCTCCTCCAGTCTGGAGGAGGGACTGGAGGCTCAAGTTTAAAAGTTTCAAACAGGCAAGCCCTCTTCCTCATATCTCTAGCCCTGTTTAAATTAAGTGTTGAAACCTTAAAATAACTCATTACCTTTAATGTGAGGAGAGACACACAGATGAGGAGAAACAGCAGGCCAACTGCTTTTCTTCAATCTATAAACTTCTTGCTCAGAGAACATTTTTATACTATGTACTGTGTACAACTCATCCAACTGAGAAGCAGAAAGCAGCGGTGAGTGTGTGAGGGACTGTCTGTTGCACTGTCCTTCATCTCCTCCTCCTCACTAGACTGACTGCCCGCTCCTCCTCTTCCTCACGAGACAGTTACTCTGTCTCCTCCCCCTGCCCTCCACTAGCCGCTGATTTCTTGGCTTTGGAGCCACAGGTTTCTCTAGCCCGTTTTCTCTTAAGGAGAGGGATTTTACACACAGTATCTTCCTCCTCCATCAACCCTTCCTCAATGTCACTGCATTCCTCTGCTGCAGCAGGGATGGGCCCAACCTCAACACTCTCTGCTGGCTCTTTGACTGCATTATTCCCCTCCTCCTGAACAATACATTCACAGCCAGGTTTGTATCTTCAGGATTTTTACCACACTGCTTTTCATTTTCCACGTTTTCAACACTTTGAGTTGCTTTCTTAGGATTTTCACCACACTGCTCATACATTTCGTTTTTTTCCTTCAACATTTTTAGCACTTTGAATGTGATTTTCCACATTTGCCAACCTCTGTTTCACCGTTTAAACATTGGTGGAGGTCCCTGCTGTCACCTCAGAAGGCTCAGCTTGTTTTCCAGGGGTTTTCTCCGGTGAAGTCTCACGAGATGCCCCTACCTCCCGCATCCAAAACATTTCAGAGTGCCAGAGTTGACAAACACTGCATAATCAAAATCATTCACCTTTATACTGAAAACTAAATTCAGTTCAGCATCTTTCTTATTTAAAGGTCCCATAGCATAAACACCTGACTTTATACGTTTATTTATGAGTTCCCCTAGCCCGCCTATGGTCCCCCAGTGGCTAACACTTTGGTTTGGTGTACAACGAGCAGTAAGTATCCCGCTCGCCTTTGGAAAAAATGGAAGCTAAGGTTCCCACTGAACCCGCTAAACCCGCTGCCGAGGCGGTGGTCCCTCGGCAGCGGGCAGCGAGGCTCCGGTGGGCAGTGGTGGGTACGAAACTCAACTAAAAGTACATTTACTTCCTTCAAAATCTACGTAAGTAGATTCCAATTGGAAACCCTACTTGAGTAAGCGTAAAAAAGTACTTTGTTACAAAGTTACTCAAATTACAAGTTACTTCACATTTTTGTATTGCAGTGCTTGGATCAGTGAAAAATACATAGCGCGTGAGTTAGTGAATGAGAGAGAGAAAGATGTACTCTTAAAACATTTCTTCATTGTGTGTATTGTTCATTAAACATACAATACATAGAATACAATAAAACTTGTGTATTTTCACACAAATTGACGCATTAAAAATGTAAATTGATTTCAGCTCTGTTCATTTGACAAAAGGCAAGAGCTTTGTAGGAACACTACCCAGGATGGCTTGGTTAGCTGATTGGCCAATCAGATTTGTCTTGACGCGATTGCGATTCAGCCTACGCATAGCATGCATGCACACTCACAGCCATACACAACAACGACGAACAAGTTCTAGAGTGGTCGGCAGAATAAAGATCCTATGTAACATTGTATCTTTAGAATTCTATAAATTTTATGTGGACTGTACTCCCCCCCGGCGTTTCTAGTCGTGCGTTCACACCAAACGCGAAAGGGCGACAAGATTCCATACAAAGTCAACGTAGAGCCATGAATCGGGCAAATTTTTTCGCTAGAGAAAACCCGTGACAAGATTTGATTTGCAGCGCGACACTTTTGCCCGGCACGGGCGAGTGCGTTCACGTGGATTTGCAGCGCGACATTTTTGCTCGAGTCGAAATATTTCAACTTTGACGCGAAATTTGCGTGATGACAGCCAGCGTTAAACAGCGTGGCCACTGACGTGTGTAATGTAACAGCCAATCAGCGTTCAACCGGCCAACCGTTCCCTGCAGTGCAGTCCGGGGTGAACCGCAGCATGGAGAAAGTGATTGTTGCCGTTTGCGACTCCCGGAGCTCTATATATAATAGTATATAATATAATATAATATAATTGTATACATAATATCACGGCCAAAAGCTCTGTGCGCCTCCGGATGGCCGTAGCGCGGGGTGCTCTCGTAGGGATTGGGCTTCGTGGGGTTTGTTTACCGGCGTTGCTATGGTTACTGGTCTGGTGTGTTCCAACGGTTTATTAGGTATCTAATAAATCGCTGTCTAATCCATACTTCATTCACTGCCTCTTCCATGGTCATTACAATATTATGAATAGACTGCGTTCTCTGACGTCTCTCCCTCTTCCACAACAGGTAAAGACATGCAATGGTGGTTATCTCAGCCATGGTTGAGAAGGAATTGGCATGAAGCACCGTTGGTGGGCATAAGATGTGGCGAGACAAATTTGCCTGATAAAAGTTGCGCAGCGACAGTTTATGATTTGTCCCGTGACAAAACTTGGGCGACAACGCGAATGGGCCACAAATGTGTCTTTTGGTGTGAACGCAGCATCGACTCGACTCGTCTCAGCTATGGAATCGCGAACAATGTTACAACCTAGGGAGGGCGCATCGCTTACGTGTACGCTTGTACAGTCAACGAAGATAATGTGTTTATCAAAATACTAATTTTAATGAAGGCACAATGGAAAAAGTAATTGAGTAGAGAGTAGAATTCTAAATCAAATATTTACTTGAGTAAGAGTAAAATTACATACTTAAAAAAGCAACGTGAAAAGTACTCGTTACCCGAAACTTTGCGTTACTTGTAATGCGTTACTATCCACCACTGCCGGCAGGAGACAATCGCTGTCAACAATCGCAGGCAATAATCCTTTTCTCCTCCATGTCGCGTTTCAGTCTACTCAGATTGATGAGGAAGTGGAAGAACCAGAGATGTCGGAGAACCCGCATAATCGTTTGAGTTCATAATAACGTCTGGAGACGCACACAGCTTTTGGCACCCGGAGTGTTCTAGAACAGTGGTTCTCAAACTTTTTACCATGAGTACCACCTTAGAAATGATTTGGCTCTCCAAGTACCACCGGAATTAAAATAAAGTGTGTAGGCCTATAACTACATAGAGTTTACACAGAAGGCATTAATATTAATAATACGATTTATTATTCACATAACTTTACCTGACTGAAGCAACCAACTGTCTATAACTCATGTATTGTATTTAAACACTTGCAACGGGATAATACTAACAATTGAACAACTGCTTCAATAGGGCTACCCAGCAAATGGGGATATCATCTGGCATATAACATACCAGTCAATCTAGTGAGGTTATTAACAAGTATACTGCATTAAAGCATTCACAGCACTGAATATTAATTTTAACAACTGCAGTCAACCAATCATGTGAGGTAAATTTTACTGCATCAAAACATTCAAAGAATTTAATATGAATATTTAAATACTGGAGTCAAACAATCCTGTTATAAGCAATCATGCACAGCAAAGAGAGAAATCATGTGTACTGCGAAAACACTGTAATCAACTATCATGAGTAAGAACAAGTGTATCATAGAAAAACAATGTATTCAGTATTAAAAAATACTGCAGTAAGTGCCATAAGGTCAGAATATAAACTATGTTTAGATTTGAAGGAGAATGTACTCAGGCACACATTGAAAATTAGGCCTATCATGCTTCGTGGGAGGGGAGTGATGTCTGGGTCGATTGAGGTTAGATTTAGCCTCAGACTTGGTTCAGTATCCAACCTGCTTCCAGCACACAAGTTGAGGGGGAAGGCATCCCCCCTTGGAATTAAAATGATCAAAATCATCCCCCTTCTGAAACAGCCATCCCCCCCTTCCCATCCCCTGTTATTTTATCAATTCATGTGGAAATATTACCGCTATTTCATTATAGCGGTTTCCTTTTTCAATTCGGCGCAAGCAACGTTACTTTTCCCAGGGACAGATTTGACAGCGATACTTCATTCTCGGGCAGCATGCTATTGCGCAAGCACGCAGGCGTACTTGCGCAATAGTGCCTCCACGAGCTCTCATTCCACACCGTACGAAACAGACACTGGTAGCGTGAAGCAGTCTCTGCATCTCAGACATCGCTTCCGCAGGCAACTCTGTCCCCTTTTCTCCCTTTCATTCCAACCCGTGAGCAACGCTAGTCTCCCTTCTCTTCCGAATGCATTTTTGAAAAAAAAGAATAAGAATCCGTTTCTAAAATCCTTAAATGTGAAGCATGCCTCCGAATCGTGTGATGCGTCCGATCAGCTGCGTTTTTGGGGATAAAATAAGAGCGATGACATGACAGTAGTCATCGCTCTTATTTGCGACCATTTGCGACCAAGAGAAGCCTGGTCGCAAATGGAATGAGAAAGCGCACAGCCTTGTCTGAAAGCGCAGGATATTCGCTGCGTCGCTGCATCCAAAAGTCCAGAAATGTCTGGCCTCTGAAGGCAGACTTCAACGTCTCGTCACAGGACGATTTGGTAAATTTTTTGCTTCCCCTACTCATCGTCACAGCAGTTAGTCAATGCAGGTTTAAGATCATTGCATATGATGGGTACATGCAAAAACATTTTTTAACGGTTGCTTCATCTTCAAAAAATTGCTTGAAAAAATCGTTCATACTCCGCGTACCACTAGAGGGCGCTCGCGTACCACCAGTGGTACGCGTACCACAGATTGAGAACGGCTGTTCTAGAATATATACAGAACATGGCCAAAGGCTGTATGCGCCTCGCCATTGCGATACATCCACTGTAAACTGAGTGCATGGTACCGTGGCCGCAAGCTGCTCAGGGCAACACCCCCACCTTCCTTCTTGACCCGCCCTGATCTCTCCTCCTCCTTGCATTAAAGCTACAGACACCGAAATGTGCGACTGGCTCGTAGTGGCTGTAATTCTGCAACACGGCTGAATTTTGGGAACGTCTTCAAATACTGTGTTAGGGGCCCACTGATGTCTATATTGAAGCATCCTTAAAGTAGCATGCCATGGGACCTTTAAAATCCTATGGACTTGCCGTCTGTAACCCACAACATATCTCATCAGGGGAGATTTGAAAGTTGACGTTAACTTCCTTATAGCGGACACAATTTTCCCGTGCCGCAGTTGTAGTTAGCGGAAATACTAACACAAAGGAATCCTTAACCACTATGCCGGTCTCCACTACTTTGTTTGCTTTCGCTGCGCTGTCAACAAAAATCACGAATGCTCCATCCATCCGGGCAGCGGACATAATGCTGCTATACCCGACCACCTCTCCTACTGCCAAACAGCAGTCCTCCACCGAGCACGGAAAAGTCTGGGAGATCTTGAAGCCTTGCATTCGGCTAAGATAAGATAAGATACTCCTTTATTAATCCCCCTTTGGAGAAATTCACAGGTGCAAGATAAGTGCGAAAACAGTATATATACAATAAATCTACTCATTTAAAATAAAATTATAGTACAAAACAATTTGAATAAGATAAAATAAACATACTATATACATGTAAATGTCCGTTGTAGGAGACCTGTGTGTTGAGTAAATAAATAAATATGAAATATGATGTATAATAAAAATCTAAATGTGCAGGGTTCCAGAGGTAATGAAAAAAAAAAAAAAAGGTTAACATCGGTCAGTCCTGAGGTCTGGAGTTTAGTCTTTAATCAGGTCGGGAAAAAAGGAGCTGTTGGGGCTTTGGAGACGTTGGGAGCGGGGGTTGAGGTGTTATAAAGTCTGATGGGATAAAAGAGCCCCCCAAGCGCTTTGAGGCACGTGGCTGAGTGCGTCTGTTGCTGAATGTGCTCCTGAGTTGCCTCAGCTCGGCGTAGAGAGGGTGAGTGGGATTGTCCATGATCGCCTCCAGCTTTCCCCTCATCCTCCTCTCTGTCACAGCCTTCACACAGTCCAGCTTCATCCCAACCACAGAGCTTGCCTACCTCACCAGCTTATTCAGCTTGCTGGCACCTCCGCTCCCGATGCCTCCTCCCCAGCACACTACAGCAAAGAAGGTGGCACTGGCTACCACAGACTGGTAGAACATCCGTAGTAGCCTATTGCACACATTGAAAGACCTGAGCCTCCTCAGGAAGAACAGCCTACTCTGTCCCTTCCTGTAGAGGGCCTCAGTGTTGTCTGACCAGTCCAGTTTATTGTCCAGTTTATTGACCAGTCCATCTCCACCTCCTCCCCGTTTATGGAAACAGGTTTGGGGTGCTCTTTGTGCGCCGGAAGTCCACCACCAGCTCCTTGGTTTTCCCGGTGTTGAGCTGAAGCTGGTTCCCGTCACACCATCCCACAAAGTTCTCAACTAGTTTCCTGTACTCCTCCCTATTGTCTGTGATGCATCCAACAATGGAGGAGTCGTCAGACAACTTCTGCAGATGGCATGTTCGGGAGTTGTAGCAGAAATCCGAGGTGTAGAGGGAGAACAAAAACGGTGATAGTACAGGGGTGTGCCGGCGTTGCTTGTCACCACGTCTAACAAGCAGTGTCGCAGCCTGACATACTGCGCCCTGTCCATGAGGTAGTTTGTAATCCATGCCACCATGTCAGGATCCACCTGCATCACTTGGAGCTTCTCCGCCAGCCTGACTAGCTGGACGGTGTTGAAGCACTGGAGAAGTCGAAGAAAATGATCCTCACCATGCTCTGCGACCTCTCCAAGTGTGTGTAAGCTCTGTGAAGCAGGCAGATGATGGCATCCTCCACGCCGATGTCGGTCTGGTACGCAAACTGCAGTGGGTCCAGGCAGTCACGCACCAAGGGCCAGAGGTGCTCCAGGACCATCCTCTCGAAGGTTTTCATGACGTGTGACTAGGGGTGTAACGGATTACAAAACTCACGGTTCGGATCGTGTCACGGTTTTTGAGTCACGGGTCGGATCATTTTCGGATCAACAACAACAATAAAGATAACCAGACAAATGTGACTTTAAATAAAATCTTCAAATGTGTAAAAACTAAATAAAGTGAAAAATTAGGTAATAATCCTGCTTCCTTTTAAGCATAGTCAATATTTAAAAAATTGCAATCTGAGGCATTATTCCTGCTTCTTTTTAACATGGATAGTAAATAATCCCTAACCCTGGATTTACAATTCAGGATGTCTGCATAGCCTGGGGAGAGTTTTGAATCTACACTCTCCCACATGAAATGCAGACATCCTCATCTTCTTTTTTTCATCAACTATGGTAGCGAAATACAGTTTCTGTCGTGTTTTATTTGGCATTTTGTAAATCTATTGATTTCGGTTGGAAGACTCATTGCTCATTGCAAGGGGGGTTGGTTGTAGTCTTTTCGCTCGGTTCTAGCCCTACTGTTGATATGGAGAACCGAGCGAAAAGACTACAACCAAACATTGTGCCACAACATGGATGATACCAGATTATTTAAAACCAGCACCCGGCCTTTATAAGACAGCATCTCCACTTCCTGACCCCTCCCTCAACTATTTCCAATGCGTTTTCCCAATTACTTTTTTTTATAATCCTTGTTTCCGACAAATACACCCAAATACTTTATCCCAACCCTTTTCCACACTAGCCCATAGGTAAACTTGTTTTGCATTTTAAAAGTGAGCTTCCATTGCACAGTTTAAGACATCACATACACACAAACACAAGTGGGACAGTTACATAGGTAAAACAATTAAAGTGCTCCAGTGCTAATCCAAATTTGGACACTTAAAGCTGACCAACATAATTCAGATATAGTAAAACCCGATAAAATTATCTAAAAATCAACAAATAAATAAATAATCATACAAATTAAATGGTGTGCAAGTGTAGCAGTTTCTACAGCTTGTTCATCAGCGTGATTGCAGCTTGAACAAAACTGTTTTTAAAACGCTTGGTTTTAGACCTTGGAACTGAAAACCTTTTTCCAGAAGGGAGAAGCTGAAATGAGTTACGCAAAGGATGCAAACGGTAATCTAAAATGGAGTTGGTTATCCGCTGTACCTGTCTAGTGTACAGGGAGGCCGGGTTCAGCTGAGTTTCTCCAATTAGCTTACTGGACCATTTCACCACCTGATTGACTGAGTTCCTGTTCTTGACAGAAAGACTTCCAAACCATGAAACCAAAGAAAAGGATACAATTGAATTGATAAAAGCACGATGAAACAAGGTCATTATGGTTTCATCCACATGGAGAAGAACAGTTTCCTCAGACAGTGAAGACGCTGGTGTCCCTTTTTACACACAGCAATACAATTTTCTTCAAAATTCAGTTTAAATTAAATTATTATTCCAAGGTATTTATAAAAATCCACATATTGCACTGGTTGTGTTTTTATTGTTGTGACATCGGCAGGGGAAGCATGTTTTCTAAAATCAATGATAATATATTTTGTTATAGATATGTTCAATTGAAGATGTGACTCCTCTAACCACTTCACAAAATCCTCAATTATCGGGCCATGACTAGTCTAATTTTTCTGGAGGAGACTTACCATAACAGAGTCATCTGCATTCTTAATTATGGGCCTGTTTTCATATTTACTTTGACACATGTTGGTGTAAAGGATGAAAAGTAAGGGTGACAGCACCCCTCCCTGTGGTGAACCAGTAGAGGAGCAGAGTTGTCTAGAGAGTACTCCATTTACCCTTACTCTCTGTGTCCTTTCAGTTAAAAAATCCACAATCCAGCCCACAAGATTCAAATCTAGGTTGAATTGTTCTAAAAGCCGGCTCGCCAGGATGTGGGGTTGGATTGTGTTGAAAGCAGATGAGAAGTCAGCAAAAAGGTGTCGAGCATGAGACCCACTTCCCTCTAAGTGTTTAAAAAGTGAATGGAGCAAAGGGACAGTGGCATCCTCTACACCCCTATGTGGCTTGTAGGCAATCTGCATGGGGTCCAGTTAATGCTCAGTTTTTCGTATGATTTCTGACCTTACCAACTTCTCCAAATTTTTCATTATAATTGATGAGAGCCACCGATCTAAAATCATTAAGGGTTTTTGGACCACTCGATTTGGGGAGGGGACATGGGGCATGCTTTGGGGGACATGCTTTGTCTGCAAGGACTTATTAAAAATGTAATGAAATATGGAGCTCAGCTCTATTGCACAGGATTTAAGTAGTTGGGGGCCTTATCGTCAGAGCCTAAATCAAGGGTATCTAAACTATTATAAAAGCGGTTAAGAGCATCAGCAAACTCAGTGTCCGACTTGAAGTCCACTGGATAGAGATGGTTGCTGTGTCTCTGATTCTGGAGGCCCATAATGGTTTTCATGCTGGACCAGGCTGAGCCCAGATTATTGGCAGCCATCTTATTCTCCAGTTCAGTCTTACATTTCTGTTTTGCTTTAAGAATTTCAATTTTCAGCTCTTTAGTAGCCACATGTAACTCAGACTGCTCCACTCTTAAAAGCAAGCCTTTTTTTCTGTACACAAGATTTAACAGAACTATTCACCCATGGTTTATTGTTTGGAAAAATGAACCTGCTTGGATGGTATAATTGTGTCTCTACAGAAGGCAGCATATGAACATATTACATCAGTCAGCTCATCCAAGTCACCATCACAGGACTGTTTAAACATGTCCCAGTCCGTGCTCTCTTAGACAGTCCACAGCTTATTTTGTCCAGTCCTTTATTACCCTCATTTTCTCTCTTTAAAACAGTCTTGTATGTCGGCAATAGATGCACGCAATTGTGATCAGCTGAGCCCAGCGGGGGAAGTGGCAGTGATTTGTATGCATCCCTTACTGACCCATAACAGAGATCAAGTGTCTTATCCCGCCTGGTTGGACGGGTCACAAATTGCTGAAAGTTTGTAAGTGTCTTTTTAAGGGACACAAGGTTAAAATCACCTTGAATGAAGTTGGGCGCATCTGGTGAAATTGCATCACATCAAAGATAGTACTGGAGGCAGAGGCAGCATTTTCCTTTGGATGTATATACGTAGACTGCTGTTAGAAAAGATTTGTGGGAACTCGCGTGGCAGATAAAAAGGACGCAATGATACAGATATGAGTTCAATGTCCGATGTACAGATGTGTTCTCTGACAGTCACAGGGCTTCAATACTTCTTGTTAACATATAAACATACCCCGCCCCCTTGCGTTTGCCTGTCGCTTCAGCCTCTCGGTCCAGGCGAACAGGTGCTCCGAAGCCGACAACGAACAGGTCGCAGTCCCTGTCACGATTGGTGAGCCATGTCTCCTTGAGGGCCATTATGCTGCATTCTCTGAAGTCTTTCTAGAACCTGGAGTTCTTCCACTTTATTTCGCAGCGATTGGCCATTCCCCATTATCATGGAAGGCAGAGGGATTGCCCCATTTCCTCCTCTTCTCCTTGATCAAGCCACGGTTTTGATCGGGTTTCCTCCGAATACATTCTGGTAGCTGTATCTTGGCATCTGTCACGTCAGCTCCACTCAGAAAGTTCAAATGTAGCAGCGCATCTCTGCTGTATTGTATCCTCAGTCGGTCAACAGCGCCATTGACATTGCGGACAAATAATAAAGAAAGCAAGATCCACAGTGTGGTTAAGTAAAAGAGATCCATCTTAGATTAGCAGCATAAGGAGCACTCAAAATACATTTTGAGTGCTCGCCACACTCACTGCCGGTCGCTGCGTGCGCATGCCCCTGCATTGACCCACCTGGCAACTTTACACCTGTGGCTACACCTTCGCCGACTGCCAATGCCTCACTCTAAGCCCAGTTGTCCCTTGTGGACGAAACTACGCTGAAGTTGTTTATAATATCCTCCATGATAGAAACGTCTCCACAACATCATCAGCATAGGCAGAAATCTTAAAACAACCATTGCCCCCTGGGAAAACTACAAGTGACAATTTCTTTCTTAGGTTATGGAGTAGGGGTTCTATGGCCAGGGAGTAAGGCATCCCCGACAGACTGCATCCCTGCCTCACACCTCTCTGTACTTTAAAAAAGTCACTCAAACCACCGTTGATCTTCAACATACTCTCAATGTTACGGTACAGAACCTGGATCATGGCTATGAAACCAGGGCTGAAACCAACAGCCTGCAGCGTGGGCCACAGGTACTGATATTCAACCCGGTCAAAAGGCTTTTCCTGATCTATGGAAATAAGACAAGTCTACTCCCAAAGACTTCCAAAAAATCCTGAATCAACATGACATTGTCAGTGATCAGCCTGCCAGGCACACAATAGGACTGGTCAACGTGAATGACCTCCGCCATCACCTTCCCCATCCTTGTAGCCAATGCTTTGGACAACAACTTGTAGTCTGTACACAGCAGAGAGTCTGGCCTCCATTTTTTAAGCTGCTGCGAATCTCCCTCCTTGGGAAGCAGCGTGATGACAGCCCTGCTGCAGCTCAAAAGACCAGAAAGACTTATAAAAATCTGCAGGCAGACCATCAATGCCAGGAGCCTTATCACTTTTCAAACCAAAAACTTCAGCCTGCAGCTCCTCGGCAGTTAGTACTTCCTTAAGGGCTTTTTTGGGCTGGACCTGAGAGAGACCCTCAAAAAACATTATTTTTGTCGGCTCCTTATAAAAACCTGCTGCATACCTGCATATTCCATCGGGATCAGACACAGTTGCTCCTGTGTCAGTGCGCAAAGAAGATCTTCCTCTGACCATTCCGGTGCTCAAGGCTGAAGAAATAATCTGTTGGGGCGTCCATGTGCATTGCATCCATAAAATGGGACCTGACCAGCGCCCCCTGTGCTTGGACGCCCAGCAGACTGCTCAAAGCTGTCTTTTTTGCTCTGAGTGCCTCAATATGGCCTCGATCTCCGGTGGACTCTGCAAGAGACAGCAGATCCACTACCTCAATCTTCAGTTCTCTCATTGACCTGGCTCTGTCCCTGCTAATATTGAGAGTATACTGTTGACATAGTTGTCTGATCCGGCCAGGGCTCTACACTAACTTTTTTTTTCAGGTGCACTCGTGCCCCTAAGTTAAAACATTTAGGAGCACAGGGGAAAAAAATGGGGGCACAAAAGGTTTTTGTTTAGAACATTTATTAGCGTGCAGAAATTGCACACACCAACAGCAACAACTTACTAAAGCAAAATTAAGACAAATAAATACACAAGATTACATTTATGCTACACAAAACAGCACCAATTTTGGCTTCCACCGTACCAGGGTTATTGGGCTGGGTGCGATTTATATAGAAATCGGGACAGCGAGAATGCCTAGTGGACTCGATGTGTTTCACCACAGCATCGCGTTTCAGATTAGGGTTCCCCGTTATAAACAGAGAGGAGCTTGCCATTGCCAATGGGCTTCCTTACAAAATGTACAGAACATTTTCATGTTCTTAGCATCATAAACTAGCCACCCGAAATCCTTCAACCAGTCGGGGGTGAATTTGGAGGCTTTATCGACTACAGTAACAGCATTAACTTTCTCCACGCAGTCTATTCAATATTGTAATGACCACGGAAGAGGCAGTGAATGAAGTATTGATTAGACAGCGATTTAGATACCTAATAAACCGTGGAATACACAAGACTGGTAACCATAGCAACGTAGGTAAACAAACCCCGCTAAACCCTCCCGTAGCGCCTCCCACGCTACGGCCAGCCGGAGGCGCAGAGCTTTTGGCCGTGAAATTATGTATACAATACAATTATATAATATTATATACTATTCTATATAGAGCTCGGGGAGTCGCAAACGGCAACAATCACTTTCTCCTCCATTCTGCGGTTCACCCCGGACTGCACTGCAGGGAACGGTTGGCCGGTTGAAAACTGATGGCTGTTACGTTACGCACGTCGCTCAGTGGCCTCGCTGATCGGCTGTCATCACGCGAATGTCGCGGCAAAGTTTAAATATTTCAACTCGAGCAAAAGTGGCGTGCTGCAAATTCACCTGAAATCCACGTGAACGCGCTCGCCCGTGCCGGGCAAAAGTGTCTCGCTGCAAATGGAATCGTTGCTTTGTATGAAATCGTTTCGTCCCTTCGCGTTTGGTGTGAACGCACAGTATAGTGCGCTGTGGAGTAGTCACTGGCACGCGTGCTCCTGTTTTGTTTTTCTCGTTCGCATGCCGAAATATTCGCTCGCAAATGCGAGTGAAATGGGCGCACTGTAGAGCCCTGGATCCGGCACATGCCCACATCCCACCACTGTTGTAAGGAGTTGTAATCCCCCTTACGCTTCCTGTACTCAACCCAAAAAAAATTAAAAACATTACAAAATTCCTATCAGCTAGAAGAGTAGTATTAAAATGCCAAAAAGCACTTTTTGCTTTTACGTTATTGATTAAAACTGAGCAGTGTACCATACAATGGTCAGTTAAACCAACAGGAATAATAAAACTACTTTGTTTTTAAATATCGAGGAAATCTGCGTGCATACGCTGACGCAAAAGTGTGTGGATTTCAATTGGGTATGCATGTCAGGCGGCTAGGTGGTGCTGTGATACACTATCACACAACACCGCCATGTCTGAGCGCATGCGTAGAATCTTCCTTCTCTTGTCTGCGCCGCGAAAACCAAACATAATTACAGATCTTCTCTGTTCAGTAATGCTATCTGTACATATCCTGTACATTTCGTGGAAAGACTCCTGTAAGTTTATTAGAGCTGCCAGAGCAGCTTGACGGTCCGACGCATGGAAATAATACAACATGTTTGTTTATTTCCCTGTACTGGCGCTGTATGTGACGTAAACGCGTATACGACGTGAGCAGAGTTTTGCGTCTTGGCAGTGTAGACGAAAGCGCTACGAGGGAGCGTATTCAAGTTTTCCACTCTGGAGGGTGGTTTCAGATTTTTGCGTTTTTAAGCCCCAAAAACGCTGTCACCGTCTAAACGAAAGGCACTTCCGATATTATATTTGGTCGTTCTTACCTGCAAGCGTCCTCGTGTAAACGGGGCCTCAGGTATTTTTCTTGCGGATACTTTTGCAACACGTCTATTTGGTGTAGCAAGTGTAGCGAAAGTGATTTGTATCCGTATGACGCAGAGCGTCCGTGGGCGGACGCTCTGCGGAATTAACCAATGATAGTCGCCGGCAGGGGGTGCATTTTTTTAAACTACACTAGGACCATCCAAGCAAACTCTTACTTTCTGGAGTCTTGAAAGTAGACAAGAGAGCATCCTACAATACAGAGTTGGGTATCTTACATTATGTCAAATTGAATTACTTAGTTCAACTGAATTCCCCCCAAATGATTGCATTAACATGCCGCAATGGTCCTTCAATGTATTTTAATGGTCTGCTTGGATGGTCCCAGTGTACTTTGAAAAATGCACCCCCTGCCGGCGACTTTCATTTGTTAATGCTGCAATTTTGTCCTGCCCACGGACATAACTAAAAAGTAATTGAAGATGGTCTTTTGCATCCTAAAATGTGATCTGATCGTGACATCGCAGTAAGTGGGCACAACTTCGGTAGCCCTCTATTCTTGAATCGTCCGAATTCCTTGTCTGCAGTATACTTTCTACGAGATCGACAACTTCTAGACCTTCTTCTGTAAACTTGTCAATTATCATGGAGGCTGCAGCTAATACAATGGCCTTTCTTGTCGCCATTAGATTTTTTTAAAGTGCGTTTGCAGTTAAAAACAAACTTTTAGAACTCACACAATCGTTCAGAATGTATTGTTTAAAGTCAACGCGCTCGCTACAAATGTTCGCCTATGTTCGCCCATTTTGAACGCACCTCTGGTGTCCGTACCGGCCCAGTCCTCTCCCTAATGCCTGGTTTCTTACGTTCAGAGGAACGTTCAAAATCACCCTTCTTGCTGGGCTTACAAGCGGCAGAAGTCAATAAATCACGAATCACTACTCCACTCTCCACAACACTATTAACCTTATCCACACTATCTAGAAATACTACCCGTGCACTATTCATTCGCAAGCCAAATTTAATGGAGTTACACCCCACTTTCTCCCCAATCGCCAAGCAACACTCCTCCACGGACACCTGAGCAGCGGGGGAGAGCTTTACGCCATGCTGCCGTGAAAACTTCTCCCCACCCGCCTCCGAACTCGTGCTCTGCCAGGCCGGAACAACGTTAACGTTAACAAAGTTACACGATCAATCCAAACAAAGTTGTCAAACACTAATTAACCGACCAAACTAAGGAGTTTATTAATTAACAAACAGAACATGCAAAAACAAACAAATAGACAATAATGAAGTTAGAAAAATCACTCACATTCACTCACGCATACGTACGAAAGAGAGACACACACAGAGAGAGAGACAGACAGAGAGAGAGAGACACACACAGACAGGGAGAGAGAGACTGACAGAGACAGAGATATACAAAGACAAAGGGTGCATCCGAATACTAAGTAATAAGTATTATTGTGCAGTTACTCCTACTTGACCCTTAATGTAGTACAGCGTAGAACGCCTCCGAACGCTTCTGAACACCACCGAAACGCCACCAGATGTTTGGTGGCGTATTTCCCCTCTGTGCGCTGCACATCAGATACCTGCAAAATTAAAGTCACCTGCGATAATTTTTACGACGACGTTCTTCTTCGGTTACCAGACTCCGGCTGAATTGTGGGATAGCCTAGTGACCTACCGTTGTATACTGTGGCGGTAGTACGCATTCAGAAACTTTTTGCCTAATACACAATGCGTACTGAGCATTCTGACGCTATATTTGTGACGTACTACAAAAGGCCTACTATATAGCAGACAAGTATGAGTATTCGGATGCAGCCTTTGAGAAACAGAGAGAGATACAGAGAGCCAGATACAGAGAGAGAGAGAGAGAGAGAGAGAGAGAGAGCGAGCCAGAGAGATGGAGGGACAGACACAGACTGAGCGAGAGCGACAGACAGTGAGCTTTCAGGCCGGAGCTGCTGATCCAGAGCAAGCAGCCAGTGCTTTCTTACTCCTTTTCTCTGGCTCACACCTGCACCTTGAGTGCACCGACGCTCGGAGGAACCAGGAGGGCCACAGACAACACAGTTTTGGGGGGGGGCTACGGTCGCCAAGGGCAACAGGCGATGGGACCTCTCTCTCTCTCTCTCTCACACACACACACAGCCTCTGTTGTTGTCCCCCCCCAATAACAACAATGTAACAATCACTAGGTAAACCCATTCCCCGTACACAACAAAGATAGGTAGAAGATGCTACACAACTAAGTACTTTTATTTGTTTTATGCTGCCCTCTCAGCAGGGTATCTCTTGGAAAATAGCTAAACATTTTCAATGAGACTTTTACCTGGTTAAATAAAGGTTTAATAAAAAGAAAAAAATATGAAAGCGATTAATATCCGTCATGACTTAAGACAGCCCTGATGAAACATATGAATCTAAACATTGATTTTCTTCCCCATGAGAAAACTAACGGGAGTTTCGAGGAAACAGACTTGCTGACAGGTAGGCCTAACTCGTCTAAATTTAGACTGACCTTTGAGCTTTAGCCTCGGTCAGGTGTTAGCAGCTAAACCCTGGATGCTCCATTTATTTCCTCGAGTGTACCAATGTGTTGTTTCCTGAATCCCTCTTTTTATGAAGGATTACTGCCCATTAACTGATCTTATATTTTATTGTCTATCTTTTTAATATTAGTAAATGTCCTTATCTATTGTGCACTTCAATGTTTACTTTTAGTGTTGTCTGATCTGTTGTGCATGTGCACTTTCTGTTCACCGTGGGATAGTGAGAAATGTCTTCTCAATTGCTTTGTATGTCTACATGTGAAGTAATTGGCAATAAAGCTGACTGACTTGACCCGAGTGCGGTCCCTCAGGTGTGTCCTTGTGGTTGGGAAAGCAAATACTGTTGGCGATGCTGAATCAGCATCTGAAGAGAGCTAGCCAAGCATCACAGATCCAGAGCTCACGAAGGCTTAGTGAAGGGCCGACTGTCTCAGGATATTGCATTTACATTTAAAATCAGGGTGTTTAGCCGAGGATTTACATCAAGCGACTTACAATAAGCACATTTGTCATAACAATATATCGTTATGACAAAATAACGATTTGTACCGACAGCGACAATATATCGCTGTCGGTACATTAAGGATGTTCATAGAAACAAATGCCAAGCAGTAACAATCACCTGGCTAACATTAGCATCGTGGCAGAGCTATGAAGGATTAAACGTTTGTCGTAATTAGCTGCAAGTCTTCCGCCGTCTGTAATAATCACGGCTTTTCCCATCTGTCGGAGAAGCAAAGCTGGAAGGACATCTTGTTCCATCCCGGGATTAATTCAGGAAGAACTCCGGACGCAGATGCTAATAGCTTGGCTCCGGCGGTACCATAACTAAGCTGTTATTTTAAGTCATTTTAAGTTAATTGAAGCCCTCCTCTATACTAGTCTCTGGGGTCCTGTTATTTCTACTGATGCATGCTGTTGAGGTCGGGGGTGTAACTCAACACCCCCCCCCCCCCTCCCGGGAAAGAAGGCTGCTTCAGCCAATGGCAGCGCATGAAACCAATGTTCCACAAACCGGTCCGAGCTTGAGGACAGGACGTACTGTGATCAGAGGAGCCTGCTGCTGCTGCTCCATCCCCCAGGAAAACATGCACAGCAAAGGGCATTGAAATGTGAATGAACCAGTGTGTAGGGGTGTTTAAATGTCAATCTTTAAATATGGTGTGTGGTGTATTCCTCATGTGAATACAATGCATGTTTAAGTAGTTTCAACTTAATATTTACTTTTGATACTTTAGGACCCAAATCACCAAACCCATGGCATTATATTTTTTATTCTTTGTTGCATATTTGCATTTTTTCAGATTTCATTTTTTTCTATTTTCACAAAACTTGTCACCCAAAAAAAAAAATCGCTTGGTCCAGAATATCCTGTTCTCTCCAACCCGACCCCCCCCCCCCCCCCCCCCCCCGAGCATGCTAGGGAAAGCAGGTCACCTAGTTGTTGAATCCCTCAGGTCCGAATCCCCCCCGTAAGGGGTGACCCACCCCCCTCCTCCCTGGGCCCACTGGGGAGGAGGGGGCTGTGATTGGTCCGTTCACTGAAGCCCGACGCAAATCCAAAACAGGTTCACGACTGCGTCCAAGCGTCTGCAGGGTCCTTGCGTTGGTGAACCATAATCAGCCCTTCACTGAGGCGATGGCGATGGGGCCAATCGATGTCGAACCGAGGATGGAGCACCGGATGGAAGCGGTTGAATCCGGTTTAATCGTTTCCCTTTCACTGCGCGGCACCAACATAGTACTCGGCATGTCCCATCTTCTCCTAGCTATCGACCTGTAGACGGGGAATGGGTTAACTTAGCGATTGTTCGTGCTTGGCACTTGGTTCTATGACCATCCTTACTGTACCTACAGAGATATATTGTTAACCCCCCCCGCCCCCCCCAGGTTAACCTGAGCAGGAAGTTAAAAACCGTCCATCGTTTGAAATCCAAAACCAACGGTGCTTTTAAAAGATTAAAAAAGGTTTGTGTAAAAACAAATCACTAACACCTTTTTTTAATGAAGGAGCGTGCATGAAAGACAATCCGAAACGTTGGGTAATTTAAGGGTATTCTTTTTATTTGAGGTGCAACTGTGTAGTGCAAACGAACGTCACATTTGTGAAGGGTCTGAGGAGCATGCACACAAGAACCACTGCTTTCCTATCTCCACCACCACCTTCTCCACCACCGCCTCCGAAGCACGCAGACAGAGTCGTACAAAGGACAGAAAAATACCATCCAACGGGGGCAAAAAAAACAGCATTGTTCAGAGTGTTCGGGATGGGACGATGTTCACATTACAGTGAGTCTTCGTTGGGTTGTGTGTGTGTGTCGCCGACGACGACGACAACAGCCTTTCCTGGTCTATCTCCACCTAGTCTGAGTTTACAGGTAGTAGTTCGACACCTGGCTAAAACCATAGATATATATACACACGCACGCAAACATACATACACACACAAAAGGAGATACATACACACACAAAAGGAGGGTCACCTCATACATACACAACAAAAAAATGATAATAATACTTACAAAACAAAAAATATCATATATGCATCTATGGTGTCGCACCAGGCACTTGGCAGAGGTCCATCGGACATCGTACGGTTTGAATTCGTTTAAACAGTCCCGTGGAATCCGATCCAAAGTCAGTTTTTTTCCAATATTAACCGAATCCGATACTGACTGACTTGACATAACGCAACACAGGAAAGAAGAGGTGCAGTCCGATACCAGTCCTTGGTGTTGCCCTACCAAATACATGCGATTCCCAAAGTAATTGTCCCAACGTCGTTTCGGTTCCTTTCTCCAGTGGACATGGAGGTGGGGGGGTCAAAAAGGCGGGAAGGGGACAAAATGGTCGTCGATGGGGAGACTCAAACCGGGGAGAAAGTGACAGATTGATAACAAGTGACTGATGTGCGTACAGCCCAAACCTCCACCTCAAACGAAAAAAAGTAAAAATTCACAATAAAAGCTCCTCATTGACCGCCCTTTCAAAATAAGAGTACGTTGAGATGGCTGGCCCTGCGCCTCCCATACCAGATGGGTGGTATTCAGAGTGTCCTCTCCGTTTGTTCTAGGCCTTTCTTTATTTATTTATTTAAAAGCCCCTACTACTGGTCCCCCATTGGTCGGTTTAGTGTCGATGACAAAAAGTGCTAAAACGTAAAAGTATGAAAGAAAAAATAATTAAGTTGCTAGGTAAAAGCTTCGAGGTCGGGGTGGAGGGAGGGGTGAACGCATCCAAGGAAAGGGGGGTGGGGCTGTGGTTAGGCCCCGGTTGCAGCATCTGCCCATGCAAAAGTCCTTGCCTGCGGGGAGGATTTCCTAACGACGGTATCGGCGACAAGACGGCCAATTCCTCCCCCCCGAGAATCAGAAGAAGAAATCGTCTTGTTGTTCCCCGAGACTGGTACAGCGATGCCTCTCCCCCCCCCAGCATCCCCCCTCCTCCTCCCAGGTCGTCATGCCGATTGTCAGGAGCGCATCACAAAACGTACACACACTTTACGGCTAAGCTTTGCGCACAAGCCCGTATTTTTGGTGTGTGTGTGTGTGTGTCTGTCTGTCTGTCTGTCTGTCCGACACCAAGAGTTTCTTGAACATGATCAGGTGGGGGGGGGAGAGGTCACGAACCACGAATGTGCAAAAATAATAATCCCAAAAATTGAAAGATGGGCTTCGTCCAATAATTTCTCGGGAGGAGGGGGGGGGGGTTAGCTCGATCACTGCACCACCCCCCCACACATACCTCCTCCTCTTCCTCCTGGTTAACCTTCCTCATCGGAGCGGAACGAGGCAACGACGTGACGGTTGCTATGCCGACGGGCCTGAGTTCTGCACGGCCGGCGATGGCGGTGGCAGCACCAGCGGCAAGCTCCCGGCTGAGACCCCACCCCCTGCTCCAACTCCGCCTCCAGCCCCGCCCCCGACTCCTCCCCCCCCCCCAGTGGGGGAGCAGTCGCTCTGAACCTGGGCGTGGAACTGGGCCATCTGCTCGGGGCTGGCGAGCGTCTTGAGGAGGCTGTTCTCGGTCTCCAGCTGGCTGTTCTTCTCCAGCAGCTCCTTGATCTGCTCCTTCAGCACCTCCACCTCCTCGCGCACCGCGTACATCAGGTGGCTCTTCACCAGGTCCTGGGGGGGGACAGAGAGGGAGGGTGGAGGTTAGCGCTAGGCATCAACTGATATATGTGCATCAGCCGATTCTTTTTCTTTTTATATATATTTTTTCTCGGCACACGGGTTCAATAAATGCTCCTATTTAAATAGAGACTTGTAGCATTTCTTAGGGAGCAAAAGCAGTATCCGCTAAAGGAAATCGGTATCGTGCATCGGTCATCGGCTAAGGCTGATGAAAATCTGTATCGTCATCGGCCCTAAGAAAATCCATATCGGTCGATCCCTAGTTAGCAGGCTAGCTTGTTCGTTCGTTCGATTATTCATTCATTCATTCGGTGCTGTGCCCGTCCGTCATCTCTAAGCACCGTGCGGAAAAAAATGATGACCAGTAGTGTTAGCTGAGCTTGCTCTTTCATTCAATCATTCAGTGTGGTGCTCACCCGGCGTTTAACACTGCATAAAAATGAGGACCAATGATAGCGTTAGCATGATAGCTCATTCATTCAGTGAATTTTCTTTTCGGGTTTCGTGTTAGCGTTTTAGTGCTAGCCAGCTAGTAAAACGATGACCAGTGGTGTTAGCGTTAGCATAAGCGTGCTAGCAAGCACCTTCATTCAGTGTTCTGCTCGTCGGGATGATGTCTGCGTTAGCATGCTAGATACCTAGCTCGTTCACTCAGTGGTCATCTAGCATTTCTTAGCATTGTGGAGAAAACGATGACCGATGGTGTAAGCGTTAGCATTAGCATGCTAGCAAGCTTGTTCATTCCTTCAGTGTTGTACTCGTCAGGTTTGGAGTAAGCGTTAGCGTGCTATCCATTCATTCATTCTTTCAGTGTGGTGCTCATCTAGTGTTTCTTAGCACTGTGCGGAAACGATGAGTGATGATGTTGGCGTTAGCGGACTAGCTCATTCATTCATCACTGACTTATTCATTCATTCAGCGTTGTGTTGAATCAGCGGAATGGCGCACAAAATGACCAATAATCTGTTCAAATTAAGTCACCTTCATCCTTCAACAAAAGGGTGGCCGATGACAGGAAAAGATGTGTATATTCTACTCAATTCTATTTCTATTCAGTATCTATTTAAATAATCGCCCCCAGGACATGGACATCCACATTAAGCGGTTGGATGTGGATGTCCATGTCCTACAGGCTGAACCAGACATTATAGGTCTGCCGCACGCTCCTGCTGCTTCTAGAGCCTCCGCGCCAGAGGAGAGGATTTGCGTATAATAATGTGAGCGCCTCTCTCTCCCCTCAGCCGGGACCAAGCCCCACTCCCTCCCTCCCTCTCTCCCGCCGGGTGAACGCAGAGGGAACAAAATGTTCCTGAGCCGGGTGGGAGGAGCAAATCAACCGTCGAGTTATTTATACCGCGCCGTCGCGAGGCTGCGGCTTGCCTAGCAACAAGCGAGGAGAGAAAGAGGGAGACAGAGAGAGGGAGACAGATCGACAGAGGGAGACAGAGCGACAGAGACAGAGCGAAAGAGAGAGAGATCTCTAGGACTCGCGGTGTTTGAACAGGTGCGAACTCACCACCACCAAAAAAAAGAAAAAGGGAATCACATCCGGAGTGGAAACCAACATCGTTGTGAGACAAAAAAAAAATACGCGAGATGGGACAAGAAATGCGCGAGTTTGAACAAGATTGCATTTTTATTTTTATTTGCGTGGTTAATAATATATTTGATAGAATCGTTTCTATTCAGGCACAGAAATTACTTCTGGTCTAAGATTTGCCTTTTTTTGGGTAGGGAAACTAGAAAGCTAAACTTAAGGATCCAATAATGTAAGATAAAAAATATATATCCGAAAGAGTTAAGACTATGTAGGAATCATACATGATGTGGTTACATAACACTGAATCCATCATGTTCATAGCATCCAACGGCTGAGCGAGGGGCACACACACACACACACACAATGACGATAAACACAGACACACACACAATGACGATAAAACACACACGTCAACAACTCACCATTGCCTGTTCGATCTTGTTGTCAATGGCCACCACACTGGCTCCCGATGAACTGAAACACCAAAAACAAAAAGTACATCTTTAATCCATATCCTTATTAACATGTTTATGAACAGGTTATGAAACCCATGACAACGGGCCGATCTCCGTCCACGACCCACGTAGACATTGCGATGGGGACACAGTGTACGTTTGGGGTCTTTTCTCTGCCTTTGTCAATAGACCTGAGAACCGCAGCTGTGTGTGTGTGCGCGTGCGTGCGTGTAACATTTATTGTTATGCTCAGTCAATCTCGGGATGTACATTCTGAATCGAGGACGAATGAACGAATGATTGATCGAATGAATGACACGGCGCTCCCCGCGAGGGTCTCGCGGCGCGGGTTCACCTTCACGCGCGTCGCTCGCGGGCGTCTCTTTCCCGTCGGTCATTTACCTGTGCTCGAGGCGGAGCGCGCCGCTCTCCTTCCCCAGCACGGAGGACAGCAACGAGATAGAGAAACTCCTCAGTTGCAACACGCCGAGGTCCATAGCCGACGCCGCGTAACATCGGGCACTCATGCCGCCCCGTCCATGAACACCCGCACGAAAAGAACGTCGAAAAAGTAGAAACCTTCCGAGGTGCGGAATATAAAACGCATTATTTGTGGGCAGGGAGGCGTCGCAGCGGACTGCTGCCTGCTTCCGCCTGTGTGTCCGGTTTTTTTTCCGGGGCGAGACGCAAAAAATAACAGGGCTCGCGACCCCAGGAACAGCCTTCTTGGGCACCGCTTGAACACAAAGACTGGAGAGAAGCGGTTGCAACGGCGCGAGCCTAGGAGAGCTGCAGAGCGCGAGCGCGAGCTCAGTGCATAATTTATGCACGACAACAGCGCCACGGCGCCACCGGATTGGCTGACTGAGCCAGGGAGCCTGCGCGTGACCCGAGGAGCATTCGCGTGAGCTTGCCCAGGAGCGTGCGCGTTACCCTCGTTTCCCACAACCTGCAGTTCCTTTCAACCGCTTTGGACCGGAACGTCACACGGATGAGATGATTGATAATAACTAATAATTAAATATTTGCGGCGTATACGGTCATTTGTGCGTTTGTTATTTATTCCCAGATGAATACATTAGACGTTGTATTGATACATTGTATTAATACATTATATTAATACAATGTATTGTATTAATACAATGTATTGTATTAATACATACGTTGTATTAATACATTGTACATTATACATTACTAATTTCAATAGTAACGTTTTTTATTTTATTTAAAACCATATTAATAACGTAAAACGTTAACTATATTAATGGGTTGCCATGATATAAGTTAGAGGAAGCCAGACAACCATATCTGAACGTGTAGTTTAAGAAAGATGCCTCACTCCAAATGAACCAACTGTGATTTAACATTACCATAGAATAAACCCTTGCATCCCAAACAGACAACCTTGGAAAAGTTAAATGCACAGTGTGTGTGTGTGTGTGTGTGTGTGTGTGTGTGTGTGTGTGTGTGTGTGTGTGTGTGTGTGTGTGTGTGTGTGTGTGTGTGTGTGTGTGTGTGTGTGTGTATACAAGTATGTTCATGTTTGTGTATACGTAAATGTGTATATGTATGTAATTTGTGTGTACGCGTGTGTGTGTGTTTACGTACATGTGTCCGTTTATGACAGGTGTGTGTGTCTCACAAACGTCTATATAGTCTCCTTAATGCTAACAAGTCCAGTTCAGATCAAGGGGGCGGGCTTTCTGACGCCGATGTGCTATCATCTTTATTGGCAGGCTGCGCTAACATGCTACGCACATGCTTAGGACCCTAGCACGCTAAGGCCTTTGTATACTCCGAGCACTGACAAATGCCCGTCTATAGACCTCTGAAGATAAGTCCCGCCTCCGAGGCTCCGGATCCCTTGTCAAATGTCTACGGGAAATAAAATGGCGTTTTCTTTTAATGATCTCAATAAACTCTGTAGGTGGCAAAGAAGAAAAGCTGCGTCACGTTTTGAACTACACACTTTTTCCATCTAGTTTCGACTGGGGTTTTGGATTGTCGGTGCCATTAAATTAATAAACCATTATTAATGCTACTTTAACGGCACTGACAATCCAAAACTACAGTGGAAACTAGATGGAAAAAGAGTGTTGCGGTGTGAACAGCATACATTACAATATGATCACATTGTTACATGTGATCATAACTAGGCATGCACCGATTAGGCGGTTTCAGGACGATTCTGATCCTGGTTTCAATTTACAGTCAAATATATAACAATGGATGACTCAGGGAGATAGTACTTATGGAATGTAAAAAGCACCCAGATTGGCTTACACTATTCATACTTTGCACGTGACTTTTTGCGTGTCTCTGCAAGCGCGAGTCTGTAAGTGTGTATTTTTGTGTGAGTGTGTAAGTGTCTGTGTGTGAATGCGTGTTTTTCTGTATGTGTGTGCAAGTATATGCGTGTGTTTTTGTATGTGTTCGGGAGTGCGTATGTGTGTGTGTACATAAGTGTGTGTGTTTGTGCGCATGTCGCCTCTCATCGCCCGGTCTCGCCCGGTCTCACCCTATGCTCGCCCATGCGTCTCATCCATCCTCCATCCTGATTGGCTGAGATCGCCCCACCTCCCTCCCACCGCCGGTCGTAGTGTTAACCGTCAGCAGAGATTAGGCTAATCCGTCCAATGGGGTGAGTTGTCTGCGACCACACACCCCATCGCACGCCTCGTTAAGCCCGGCCTCGCCCATAATCTGACCAATCAGGGACGAGAGCATCCAGGGGCTTCCTTCCATCGTATCCAATCAGAATTGCTCGTGTCCGGCTCACCTTCTGGCTTCTTTGTGTGCGTCCCGCTCCCCCCTTTGCGACAATCGACCCTCCCACCTACACACCCCCTCCGCTCCATCTCCCATTGGCTCAAGGCGTCTTAGCTCCGCCCCTCCGCCCCCACCCCAAGCGACTAGTGTGGATGGTGTACGAGAATTGTTGATGCTGTGAAGCCATACTTGCGACCATGTCCCCACCCTCCCTCCCTCCCACACCTACGCGGTAATCGACGCGCATACACCGACGCAGTGACTGCATAACGACACACCAACATCGTCAACATGTTACCCACAATGCAATGCGCACACAGGACTAAACACAAACGAGACAGAGAGGCAGCAGCACACGCAAACAACATGAAACGGCAAACGTGGTGACCCACACACACACTATGGGTTTAACGGTACACAAAAGTCAGGGTTCGGTATGTACCTCTGTTTTGAGGTCACGGTACGGTACAGGATGGTACAGTTTATAGTTAAAGGGTAAAATTAAAAAAAAACTGCTTGTTTGTCAACAACGGAGAATGGCAGTAAATCAGCAGCAATGAATACACCAATAAACTTGGTTATGGCATTTGCATTTCTGAATTCCCAGACAGGGGTTGTTGAGATAGTGGCAACAACCCCTTCTGCTCATAGCTGAGCAGACTAGAATACCTCCCATGCCAATTCGTATATAAGGTCTGTCCTATTTACTGGAGGAGTGAACAAAGTATCCGTCGCATAAGAACCTTACAGGAGGGTAATGGTTGTTCCAGGTATTAGTCAAACCCTCAGGCGTTACTAGTGAAACAAAGTTACTTATGACTTGGGAAAAAATGTATATTTGGATTGTAAAACGCATGAAAAAATAAATGAATGGTCTTATTTTCTTTGGCAAGTGACCGTGGTATAAGCGGGATAAGGCCCTTTGAGGTATCCAACATTGGTTCCGTCCGTTAATTCTTGATTATTTGAATGGAAAAAAAACGTAACGGCCCATTGTTAAAAATCGGCTTTGACCATCAGGAACGAATAATCTAATATTCGGACCCATCCCTAACACACACACACACACACACACACTATTGTGGACCTCAGCAGAGCACAGACCGTGCCAAAGTCAGGCAAGGGGACGCTGTCGAAAAGAGGGAAGAATCTACCACCCTTCCCCTCGTTCGACCAATCGGTAAGAGTGCCGTGTGAGGCTAGGACTAAATTGCGGCACGATGTGACCTACGTCACTCTGCATCGTACGCACGCAGTGACGCCTCTGACCTGGGGAGAACACCCACAAGGTTTATGTTATCTGATCCGTCCGGATCATATTGCCAGTATGAATGAACGATAGAAAGAAAGTCAAATATGGGGGGACCTAGCTAGGTATTAATGGACTGCATGGTTGCATTTATAAAGCGCTTATCTAACCAGTGGCCACTGAAAGAGCTGTACAATATTGCCGAACATTCACGCACACTTTGAAACGACGGCGGAGTCAGCCATGCAGGGCGATAGCCAGCTCGTCAGTGAGCAGTTAGGGATAGAACTAGCAACCTCCTGGATACTTGTCAACCCGATCTACCTCCTGAGCCACATGCCGCATGTGATAATTTATAATCCTAGTAGTACAGACTCTGTACTACATTGAACCATCATTTATTAAACACTATATTATTATAGAATTGATAAACAAGCAGATTCTCAAAATAACACCTGGAACCAGAGTGGTGAATTAATTTGTGCAATTTTAACCATAAATATCAAAAAAGTAATCAAGTGCTAAACAAAATTGTCAAGGGAAACAAGAACATTGAAAAAGTGTGCAATTTAATCTTTTAAAATATTCTGAACTAAAGATCTTTTTTGTTATTATTTTGCACACTCTAGGTAAGACGTTCCATCTCAAGGTTTTCCAGGTTTGAGACCTTGAATACTTTATTATAATTTTTTCCTAATTTTCTGCACGACCAATGACAATGTGACATCAAGACGGTACATCATAGATGGTGCTCAATAGTAGTAGTAAGTGTCCATTCATTGTAGATCAGCTTCTGATTCCAGCTTCCTTAAGCTGCCCTGTTTGTGTGAGTGAGTGAGTGTGCACGAGTGAGTGTGCGCGTGTGTAAGTGTGTGCAGGCATGTGTGTGAATCCAATGGAGGGGGTGACCCAGATATTATCTAACCCGTTCATTCGAACACGTATGAATGCTCTGAGCGATGGTTGGATAACCGCCAAGCACATAGCAGCACACGACGCTACGCCCATACAGACTGCATCCAGCGATGACCACGGACAGGACGAGCCAATCAACAGCCTCATCCAAATCAACCATAGTAACTAATAATAACAATAATAAAAGCTTTTCTAGGACTCAGTAGTTTTTCACTGAGGGGTATGGTTGAACAATCCTAATATATCAAATCAACATTTTCAGATGAATTACAATATTTCATTGCATTGCTATTTTTTATACGTTTCATTATATGCATTTTTTTATTTTGCCTTTGTTTTCTTTTACTATATTATTATTTTATTTAACAAAGCATTTTGAGTCTGCTGATGTTTGAAAAGTGCAACATAAATAAAGTTGCCGTGCCTACAATATCTAGGGTTCGATCTATCGAGCAAAAAATTACGTGTGACTTGGGTTACCATGGGGCCAAGTTTTGAAGCAGGATGTATAATCAAATAAATAGCCATAAACAAAGTCTTCACCATCGCATTGTGGTCGAGACTGAAAGTGTTGACCGCCACATGACTAGTGGCAGGCCCGGGGTATGGGGAGTTCACCAGCGTTCAACAAGGTGTACAATAATGACCGCTACCTGGAAAAAACACAGACAGACGCACACGCACACACACTTTTGTTGCTCACGAGGGGGCGTGCAAGGCCTATTTCTCCTCTCCGTCTCGCTCTGTACGCCAGATTCCTGTATGGCTACTCGGCAATTCCGGATGTTTGTAAACAATAGGCGTCAAGATACCTCCGGGTGGCAGAACGCGAGCGGCTTCCACTGACTTGAAGCCTTCTGGCCGGCTACTGTTAACATAGATACATAGTTAAAAACATTGTTGTTGATCTGAAGTTGAAACGATGACAAAAAAGATACATATATTATATATATACATTAATGAGACGACCCGTAGCAGCCCGCAAGAACAAATCATTAATTTACTCTATTTTCTCGATCTCTCTGCCCTGGTCAAATGACATGGAAGAGTTTGTTTACTAGTGGTTGGAGAACACTTCGGCTTTTGCCACCCGGAAGAACGTATAGTGACGTCATGGTGAATTGTCGTATTGGCTTTGCTTCCTTCTGAATCGGCTGCATGCCAATAGTGGTGTGAGCGGTTGTCTCTTTCCGCTCAAAACCAGAGAGAGGCACTAACCCGATGAATCCGTGTTTTAAGAACCAACCAATCAATATTCAACAACACATTTACTAATGAAATTGTTGGCAATTAGCTAATTTCCCACCCACATTAAATCCTTGAGGAAAGTGAAAACCGAAAGAAAATCAATCTTTTAATATCCCTTACAAGATGCCTTTTGAAACCGAGAGGCTTTTACCCAAAGCGACTTACAACGGTTCAATCACACACCGACGGCAGAGTCAACCATGCAGGGCAACAGCCAGCTCGCCAGGAGCAGTCGGGGTGAGGCGTCTCGCTCAGGGGCACCTCGACATTGGACTAGGAGTAGCAACCCTCCGGTTACCAGCCAACCTGCTCTGCCTCTAGCCTGGCTCCGCCCGCCTAAGTACTTCCGCTCAATTTGAATTTCCCTTCAGTACTAGGTCTGGACCTGCTGTATGTAATTTGGTTTTCTGGGGCCGCCACAGCGGCGCCCAATCAGTGAACAGAGGGCGTGTCTGAGAACAATGACGATGGCGTGTTGTCAACGATTAGACCCAGCTTCGAAAGTTGACTGCATACATCATCTCTGGCCTTACTATAAAATATTGATTTACAATGTGCAATTTTTCCCTGATAAATTAAATTCGACGAACAAAACCTGCAGCTGTCGTTGACGGACATTTTCGTGCAGACGCGCAAGGTGTTTGGTTTGTGTACAACCTGCGCGTGATTCCCGGCGCATGACATACGTCACAACCAAACGTTAGCGATTGGTTATGGCAGATCCAGAGTGGCACTGGGCAGATCCAATCATTTTAAACTTCAACAGACACCCGCCTTCAAGTGAGTTAATGTTTGTCAATTGATTAGGTCCAGACTCTCTGTACAAATGAAATTAAATGAAGTGAAGTACTGAGTCTGGTAGAACCAGGCTACTCTGCCTCCCGAGCTACTCGACAAATGCAAAGTGGCTCCTTGCATTTCCTGATTCGTAACAGCCAGACCTCATAGTAACAGCCGGGGAACACGGAGACACCCGAACAAAGGCTCAAACTGTTCATGTTTCGGAATAGGACATATTCTCTTTGCCAAACGCAAGTTAATAAGACCACACAGGAGAAGACAGGCCGTGTGAATCTGTCGTCACCCCGAGACGCAAAGCCTTGTGTAATCAAATCAACGTTCGCCATCACATCACATCTTATTATTTTCACAGCATAACAGTCAAGTCTCTTAACTGACTACTGCATCTCCCTCTCCCCTCAGCATATCCCTCGCTCTCTACCCCTTTCCTCAGTACCTCTTTCTCTCCTCAGTGTATCTCAATAGTAGAGTAGCAGTATAGTACAATAGTCTCGCCCCCTCTTTCCCCCCTATCTCACCCCCTCCTACAACCACACAGAGCAGACTGAGAACCAACATTAATTATGGAAAAAGTCCAAACACAACGACGCCCAATGTCAACATTTTGACAATATATAAAATAACCTCTCTCTCCCTCTCTCCCTCCCTCCACACATCACAACCTCAGCGGCTTCATCATCATCATCATCACAGGAGGGGCCGCAGCCTAACTAAATAAATCATTCAGGAAGCGGTGGGCGGAGATTGCAGAGATGCCGGGCTGACGTTTCTCATTCGGAGCAAACATCACAGATGAAGAGATTACCCCTCTGAACGGCCCCGTGTTCCTCCAAAGAAACACAGGACTGAACATGAACATCCACATTTACATCGAGGTCGTTTCTAAGACGCTGTTATCCAAAGAGACTTAAATCGTAGCTTTGGTTCCACGTTTTTCGCAACGCAAGGGGATTTACTGACCCATACCGTCCTTGCGGGCCTGACGCGCGCCTCCCAAAAAGTGTCACCTTTCGTCGAGGCAACACAGCAGCAAGGGCTGTGATTGGTCCACTGGCGTTAACCCGATGCAGAATCAAACCAGGTTCAGGACTGTGTCGAAGCGTCTGCGTGGTCCCTGCGTTGCGTCGACGTGGAACCATCACTGAGCTTTTACGACGGTTCACGCAACGACGGTGCAGTCGACCACGCCAGCTCGTCAGGAGCAGTTCGGGCAAGGTGCCTTGCTCAGGGACACCTCGACACTCCGCTTAGGATGAGCCGCTGATCGAACTAGCAACCTTCCGTCTGGGAGCAGTTCGGGCGAGGTGCCTTGCTCAGGGCCAACTCGACACTCGGCTAGGAGGAGCCGGGGATCGAACTAGCAACCTTCCGTCTGGGAGCAGTCGGGTTGAGGTGCCCACACGGTACCCTCCGGGCCAGCGTCCTCTAGGAGTGAACCAAGGTGAATCTCATGGTACAAACCGAATGATGCAACCTCAGCATCCAACGATGCAACAGCCACACAACATGGCGGTGTTTAGGTCTTGGCTTTAGGCTCGCTAGGCGGTCTTGCAGTGTGTGTGTTTCTCATATGGCTCTGCTTTCAGAATAAACAAAGCCGACCCACGGTGATGAGGGAGGCTGTGGCTATGAGATCCCATGGAGGGAGGGGGGGGGTGTGAGATAGAGAGAGAGACAGAGACAGAGACAGAGACAGAGAGAGAAAGCACGAGATGGAGAGATAGACAGTTGGACAGACATGAGCAAGAAAGTGAGACAGAGAGAGGGAGAGACAGATGAGGCCCCCTGTTTTTGTTTATCCACGCTCTGTAACAGTAGTAGAGAACGGGGGACCTCCTTGGGTCGTCCTGTGTTGTTCTTCACAGGAAGGCCTCACGCTCTACTGAGAATCAGGCACAGAGCTGTTCTCATGACCAAAGGAGAACGCACTCATTTCCCACAGAATGACAGTAGGCATTTGCATGGTCCTACAGTGACATCTAGTGGCGGAACGGGGGACACTGCAACAACAAGGCACTGGAATTGAGGTCTCTAGCTTGAAAGCTCATATCACATAGCTATTTGACGATAAACATCCATAGACACAGGCCTACAGCACGTTAATTAAATGTTAATCATCGGTACAGTCTCAAAGGGCTTTATAGGCTAAATATGTATGACATTAATTATATTCAATTCGATCGCATAGCACTCAGGCCCCGTTCACACGAAGCCGAAACGGCTTCCTTATTTTTTTCCTTATTTTTAAAAGCAAAGCACAATTTTTTTCATTGAGCTAACATTTAATTTTTTAGAACAGTCTAGACATTGTTAATGTGGTAAATTACTATTCTAGCTGGATACGGCAGATTTTTAATGGAATATCTACGTGTACAGATGCCAATTTCAAGCAACCATCACCCCTGTGTTGTAAAGGTACATTGTTTAATCATGTTAAAAGGCTAATTGATGATTAGAAAATTATGCAATTATGTTAGCATAGCTGAAAACTTGAATAAAAGTGGGAGTTTTCGTCGAGAAATACCACGGTAAAAGAAGATATCGCCAAAGCCTTTTCAAATTAGTAATTTTTCGAACGTCAATATCCAACTCAAGTAGCATGATCCAACATCACTACCTCTCTGCTTGGTCTGATACACCCCCCTGAAGTCAATAATCATACTGTTTAACGTGCCAGAAGGATTCTTAACCCATGCTTTAGTAGTAGAATCTTGTGAGGTCAATGCTGTGTCAAGGCTTCAACAGGACAAGCCTTCTCACTCTAGAGGTTATCCATACCCTGCATTTGTTATCCTCTTCGCCATAACAGCAAGGGTTCTGCTTTGACAACAATGGCAATGCCATCGGATCCCCGTCTAAATAACATGAGGGCATGTGCTCGGTGCCAGCACACCACGATGAGTGCGTAACTCTAGGGGTCGATTTACCCTAAGGAGGAAGAGCGGCTGGATTTGTAACCGGAGAGGTTGCTAGTTCGATGCCCGGCTCCTCCTAGCTGAGTGTCGAGGTGTCCCTGAGCATGACGTCTCCCCCTGACTACTCCTGACCAGCTGGCTGTCGCCCTGCGTGGTCGACACCGCCGTCAGTGTGTGAATGAGTGTGTGAACTGTTGCAAGTCACTTTGGATAAAAGCATCACCAAAATGCCTCAATGTAAATGTAATACTCTGATACTATGCACAGGAACTGTCAGTGTGTTGAAGTCTCGTCCCCTGATTACAAATCAGCGTGGAATAGAGCGAGTTGTTCCCAGAGGCTTCCACCTTTCACACCAAACCCACCACCGATTTGTCTTTACCCACATTTAGCGCATTCAAATAAGGGCTGAACGATTAAACGACATTGCAATGTGATAGAACATGATTTGCAAATCGCGAGGGCTGCGAAAAAAAAGTAACTTGTGGAACTCTTACTGACTGGAGATCTGTCAGATTCTTCTTACAGTTAGTTAAATAAAGATGTTATAATATTAATTCATGCATCACTTCATCTCAACACATAGGCCGGGCCTAAAGGAAAGAGCAGTTTATATGTTGACTGCTTCCAATGTCGTGTTGGTCATACTATAGAATGACTTATTGCTTGTTTAGTAAATTATTATAACACAAGGAACTTCAAAAAATAATAAAATTGCATACTAAATCGGTCGAAATAATCGCAATTCGACTATTTCCCCAAATCTTTCAGCCCGAATTAATGAGGAAACAGGTCTGCCAAAAATGCACCGTGGCCCGCTGCGTTCTCTGACTTGCCCGGTTCATAAGAAAAATATTAACATGTGGATGAATCTAGTACTTTGTGCAGTCTACCTTGCAGTCAAAATAACCCAATTACTGTAATGTGTGGTTTGTTCGTCAGCTTTGAAAGAGAATCAAGGGCACAGCGCAGAGAACCCTCGTATGTTGAGTTTGCATTTACAAGAACGGCCCATACAGTGTTCTACCTAACAGCTGCATCGGGACCTCACTGTTTTTATGAATAGCTGAAACCCGGAGAGTGAAACTAATGATCCTAATCAGCTCGGACACACACACACCTGTTAGATAATGACCTGACTGCCTTTTTTTTTTTTTTAATTGGTGGAAGTGATCTAATCAGCTATGACACACGCTTGCCGCACCCCTGCAGCAAATCACATGGAGGGTGAAACCCGTTTTTCATGACCCCTGGCTCTCCGCAGACGAGATCACAGCTGACTGGTGGGGGTGGTTAGCCGCCACGCCAGATTAGCATTAAACCGGCGCATAGCTGTGTCCCATGGTGTCAGCGACACCATGACTACGCTACTAGTCTGTCTCATGACGAACAGAACAGAGTACGACGATGCTTTAAAAGACCACAGCTGAAAGGGCACCGGGTTCAATGACATCCCCCGTCGCCTGTAGTCAAGGCGACAAGCCTCCATGCTCCGTAGAAACTTCACCAAGGGTCACTTTGGCTGTTTGTTATGAAGCCATGGAGCCCAGGCTTTTATCAAGACGCCTCCCTGATGCCAGCCACCTGATTGGCCGGGCCTGGTCACATGGTGTCCGTCCTAAGCGACAGCAGAGTGCGTCAGCGCCCTTGTGTTGACGAGCAACACCGCAGCAGCTGGCAAGAGGGGGGGGTCATAGTGTTTGGAGGTTATGTATCCCAAACAAAACGGAGACGCATGCCAGTCGTCACCGGCCCGCATCGCACGAGTATCTTTCGTAGAATCCAACGTCACGACTTTACACAGCCTTCGTCACTGTAGGGCTGAACGATTAATTTAATTAAAATTGAAATGGGGATGTAATAGAACGCAATATGCAAATCGCAAAGGCTTTGATTAAAATATTAAAAAAACTTTTTAACAGTTAAATAAAGATGTTATAATAGGAATTCATCTCAACACATCGGCCTGGCCTACAGGAAAGAGCAGTTTCCAATGTTGTGTTGTTCATACTCAAGAATGATTTATTGCTTGCTTAGAGAATGATGAATAAGATAAGGAACTTAATAGATTCAAAAAAATAACTTATTAAATTGCAATATTGGTCAAAGTAATGGCAATTCGATTTTTAGCCCAAATCGTTCAGCCCTACTATGTGGCGCTGGGGATCGAACCGGCAACCTTCCGGTTACAAGTCAACCACGCTCTACCGCCCGAACTGAGGCGACCACCAACGTGAAGAAACCTCTCCAACAGCGAAGGAAGACCTTCTCTGCCAAGAGATAACATTGCCATTTCAAGGGATGTCATTGATTTTGCGCCAGACATATTCACGATCAGCCCTGGTTGGAGAATTCTCAGCTGATGTGAAGACGGCGATGCTGTTGGGTGAAGTGGCGAATCAAAGTGAACAAGTTGACATCATTCATTTTAACTTACTTTCTGCCCAGGGGAAAAACACTGATCGTGCTTAATTTTTTGGAGTGCTATAATGAACAATGTCCTATAGGAAGGAAGTGCCAGGACAGTGCCAGGCATAGAGAGAGAGACAGAGGGAGGGATAGAGAGACAGAGAGAGAAGGAAGCAGCAAAGACCACAGACGAGAGAACCACACAAACCTCCAGGCAAGCTTGGAGCTTCGCAGCGGGAGTGAGGTGGGGGGGGGGGGAAAGAGAGAGAGAGAGAGAGAGAGAGAGAGAGAGAGAGAGAGAGAGAGAGAGAGAGAGAGAGAGAGAGAGAGAGAGAGAGAGAGAGAGAGAGAGAGAGAGAGAGAGAGAGAGAGAGAGAGAGAGAGAGAGAGAGAGAGAGAGAGAGAGAGAGAGAGAGAGAGAGAGAGAGAGAGAGAGAGAGAGAGAGAGAGAGCGGTTTGCACCACAAAACGGCGACCTACGACGACAGCCGCTCATAAGTCAGCATTACTGGAGCAGTACCCTTCAGTGACTCTGCACTTTCGCACACCCACACAACAAAACGTCACGCAACCGAACACACACGACACACTGCTAAGGATTTGCTTGTGGGCTGCCTGCTGAGTCACATGATGTGGTCTTGGGGAAGAGGGGGGGGGGGTTGGGGGGTTAGCTAGTTTGCTTGCTGACCTTGGGCCTCTGCAAGCGAGCTCAGAGTCCTGTGAACGGTGTGTGAACCTCCTGATTCCATCCGCATGGCTATCGACCTACGTTTGGGTTTTCCTAGCGTCAGACGCTCCGTGCCTTCCCCGTACACACACAAACACGCATGTTTATTATTCTCTTTATTGGAAAAAACGACACAAACAAACTACCCGACAAAACAGACATGGCAGAGTGGAAAAGACTTGCTTGTTTACCATTCAGCCACATAGTGAATCCTGATAAGGCTTACAACTGCCTTTGCGCTACAGTATGCTAACAGGTAGCGGTGGTGTGTATTCGGGAAACGAATACAAGACCTCTGGCTCATTAGTAGGGGCTTATATATCGTTTTTTCAATATTACAGTATGCTAACAGGTAGGGATTGTGTGTGTTCGGGAATCGAACGTTGTTAGGGGGGATGGAACCCGAAACCAGCACATTGAACCCCCCCCACTGCACTGATACGAGCAAGGTTCCGTTACACATCTGATTATTCACCGGTTCACTTATTCAACAGACTAATTGTCAGTCTTTTAGGCAGTGTGTTGGGCAAAGTGTTTGGCAATGTGTTACACACTGAGAGTTTGTAACAGATCTGGCCGTGGCCGTTTTCACACCTAACCGTGCTCAAATCTGCCAGTGTGAGTGTGGCCAGTCTGGCCAGGCCAGGCCAATTTGGCCACTTGGGAGAGGTGTGCTGCTACGGTCCGGGCCGCTACGGTACAGATGCTAATGAGCAGACACTCGCACACGCACGGCTACGCAACCTGAGCTGGATGACGTATAGTCCATGCGACGACCATGGACATAATAAAGGCGACGAGCCTTCTTTCCCATGAAACGGTAAACATGGCGTCAAGCGGTTCAACTGTTGGTGTGTTCTCTGTGTTGTTGTCCATTGTTGTTAAAACTCTGACTGGCGGCAGACTTTATTATGGTCCATGCAGCGGACGCTTGGTGATGACGTGTTACGACGTATGTAGAGCCTACCGTGGCCAGGCCACAGTTGCAACAGCCAACGGCCACCGCCAGATGGCCTAGAGTGGGTGCAGGCCAGAGAACAATGGGGCCAGTTGAGCACGGTTAGGTGTGAAAACGGCCAACGGCCACGGCCAGATGGCCTAGTGTGAGTGCACCCTAACCCTCACCGGCCAATCATAGAAGACTAACCCTCAGACCCCTATCACATCACAGAATAACCCTCACCAGCGAATCACAGACACAGAAGCCTAAAGGCCGGTCTACAGTCCTCCGTAAAGTGCTGTACGTAGACACGGAGTCCTCTCCGTCGCCGGACAACCTGTCGGAGAACTTCTCCGTAGCTTTACGTGTGCATCCAATATTTTTTAACTATCCGTCGATGCAACGGAGAAGGCAAGGGCTGTGATTGGTCCTCTAACAAAATCATTTCCGCAATCACTTCTCCGGTTTGACTTTGCACCTTATTTACTTTGCACATTAAGGACCAGACTAAGACTAACCCTCGAAGCCAATCACAGAAGACTAGCCCTCGCGGATCAATCACAGTAGACTAACCCTCTGCGGCCAATCACAGAAGACTAACCCTACACCGGCCAATCACAGACATAGAAGACTAACCCTCAACAGCCAATCACAGCACAGTGGACTAACCCTCAACGGCCAATTTAATTGAAAATATTTGTATTTTCAACAAAAAATACGCAATAAATAAAATGATGTAACAAATTTACAGTTACAATTGAGAAATATTTACAAACAATGAAAACCACAAATGAAAATAAACTGTAAAATCTGCTTTACCCTTTCGAAAAGGGAAATCACAGAAGACTAACCCTCACCGGCCAATCACAGACAGAGACCCAAACGAGCGCGGGGGACACCAACGAGAGGAGGGGGAGGGGGGGGGGACTCACCTGTCGTCGTCGCCGTCCACCGGCTGGCCTCGTAGCCCCACCGCCGCCGCCACCATCAGGGCGCTGGCCTCCACTGCCATGCCCATGCCCATGTGGGCCAGGGTCCCGGCTGCCTGCTGCTCCAGGCGGTGCTGGAACAGCAGCCTCTGTGCGTCCTCCAGGTGGCTGGTCCGGCCCCCCACCGAGCCGTGGGCCAGGAGGGGCTGCAGGTCGGCCTGCAGCGCCGTCAGGGGCACGTAGGGGGCCCCGTGCGCGGCAGGGTAAGGCCTGTGCTGCGGCTGGGCGGGGAGCCGCTGGGGCTGGCCTTGGGTGAAGGCCGGCCCTTGGCCTTGGGGGGGAGGCAGCTGCGGCTGGACCCCGCCCCCGTGCCCCATCGCCATGGCGACGCCGGGGGGCGGCACCTGCGTCTGGAACGGCGCCGTGGGCTGGATGAAGTCCGGCTGTCGCCCGGGGACCCCGGCGGTGGAGTAGCCAATCTGGGATGGCGCCTGGTGGGGTATCCCATGGCTTGGGCCCCCCGCCTGCGGCCCCTGGCCCGCCATCAGGTGCCCCCCGCTACCGAGGTCCTGCAAGGGCATCTGGGCGTGGAGCGCAGTGAGGCCCAGCAGCTGGGGGGGGCTCTGCATGGCGCCGGGGCTGGAGAAGTCCTGGCCCCCCTGGGGATGCGGCTGTAGGGTCTGCGGGGGCTGGGGCCCCACGGGGCCCTGACCCGGCCCCGCAACACCCTGGTTTCCTGCCTCCGTATCGGCCACCGGAGGCACCTCGCTCGGCTTCGGCGCCTCGGCGACGGGGGCCGCGTGGGGGACCTCTTTCTCGTAGTACTCTGTACAAGTCCACCTCCCCTTGCGGAAGGGCTCCGAGTTCGTGTCCAGCTTGACCACCCTGAAGCGCGAGCCGGTGGGGGCCTGGGTCTGCTGGGTGGGCACGGGGGCAGGCGGGGCCTGAATCTGGCCGTTGGGGGCAGCGGCCTGGGCCGCGGGGATGGTCCCTCCCACCAAGGAGGCCCCGTCGTACCCTGTGGGGCCCGTAGCGCTCACTCCCACGGTACCGAACAGGGGGCCCGGGTTCACCATCTGAGTCTGTGTTCGGTTCTCAGCACCGGCGGCGGGGGGGAGAGCAGTTGTCCCGGCAACGGTATTCAACACAGATATCCTACTGGGTTTCCCAGGTCCAGATCCCGGTCCGGAATTAGGAATCATAGCCGGGCTGGGGTGGGCTAACGCGGCACTAGAGGGGGTCCCGCCTTCTGAAAGGTCCGATTGGTGACCATGGTGATGGGGGAAGTGGGTGGGCGGCTGGTGCTGGTGCATGGTCCCGTTCACCATGGAGGCCAGCGCGCCTTGGGGCTGCAGCGGCTCGTTGGGCGACGCCAGCCCCGGCGTATCCACGCCGTGGAGGCTGTTCAGCGTCTCGTCCGAGGAGCTCCGCTCAGGCACGCCCGTGTCCGTGGCCCGGGACACGGACACGTCCAGCATCTCCGAGGAGGAGAGGTCCTCCGTGTGCGATTCGTCCATGTCGTCGTAGCTCTCCGTGTCGTCCGCCAGGCTGTTGTTGGCGCTGACGTTGACCTGCGCGGAGGTGACACTGGTGATCTGGAAGCCGCTCTTTTTCTTCATCTGGGCCCCCGCGGCTTGTGACTGGAGCTGGTGGTGGTGGAGCCCCGGGGAGGACGACCCCCCGGCCTGGGGCCCGCCGCCGCTGCCCTCATCCCCGGCGATCGCGTTGCCGCCGCCTCCCGCTGCCGCGGAAGAAGGCGCAGACGCGCCTCCGCTACCGCTGCTGCTTCCCCTCCGATGGTGGAACCCGGACGGGTGCGACATCTTCCGGCCACCAGTCCCGGTGGATTCCCCCGCGAAGTCCTGGTGGTGCATTCCTAGAGAACGAGGCTACCGGCGTGAAGAACTAGCTACAAACGTGAGCTAGCAGGGGCGATGCTAACAACCCATAAGGGGAATGGTCCATTAAAACAAGAGGGACAGTCAGATAATGGTTCAGACCGACGTGTGCGCCTTGGCCCTTTGAACAAGTGCTGCTGCTTTGAGTTTTTGCACAAAAATAAACAAAGAATTAAAGGTGTACCTTGACGTGGAGTGGACGTTACCTAGCTTAGCGTTAGCCTAGCGTAGGGTCGCCAGCAAGCGCTTTAAAACGATCGCTGATCGGGTCACGCGACCCAAAAATTGCGATTTTCCAAAGAAGTTACAATCCGAATTCGGGCTTATTTCCGTCAATGAGACCTTAAAACACGCAAAAAAAACGTTCGTACGTTCGTTCGTGCGTACGCCGAAGCCATCCGGCGTCAGCCGAGCCGGTGTGCGTCGCTGAACGAAATCATCACATCAGCCCGAATTCGGATGGCTACTTTGACGGGTTTTGAAAGGTAACGAATAATCGCGGACGGCCGTGGTGTCGCCGTGCCGCTAGCAATCCATCCGCGGTACTGAGAGGTCCGCTAGATGCGTGACGGTGTCCCCCTTTCGGTCCAACGTTTGCCGTATCATTGCCGGTGAAACGCGAGAAGCGGCTAGCCAGTAGCATCTAACTACGCGCGTGCGCAGTCGTCGTGTTTGCATTCGCTCCCTCCCTCGGCTAGCCAGGAGCAGCAAGTTATGCGCATGCGCACTCGTAGTGTTTGCATTCCCTCCCCTCCCTCCATCGGCTAGCCAGAAGCAAGCTACGCGCATGCGCACTTGTAGTGTTTTCGTTACCCCCGCACTCCCTCCCGGAATTTTATAGTGACAATTCAATCAGGTCAGGTGTGGTCTGCATAGGAGGAATTGGCTCTGGCGGTGTGTTAAATAAGGTAAAATGACTTTGGAAAAATGCTTCTTCATGACATATTATGCAAAACATACACATCTTGTCATCTGAGCGGATTCATCCTGTTAGGTAGGGTGACCAGACGTCCTCTTTTTCCCGGACATGTCCTCTTTTCGAGACCTAAAAAATGCGTCCGGCAGGGATTCCAAAAACGTCCGGTATTTTGCCTCGTCGCAAAAAAAAAAAAATATATATATTATTGTTATTATTATCTTTTTATTTTATTTTTGCCTCGTCGCATATTTGTGTTTCTGGGTCTTTCACATAACCTACTAGTTATTACCATTGTATATGTCTATGGTTATTACGGCCTTCCAAGTTCTGGAAATGGTATCTCCCTTACGATCCACCTTCTTGCGCGAGCTGACTGTAGAGAGAGTCTGTCATTGGGCGACCGATCTCATGTGCTCGTTGAGAAGGTGCCGTGTATAGACGGAATGAAACCCCCACTGAAGTCCGTAGGTTCACGATACAAACCCCCCCCCCCCCCCCCCCCCCCCCCCCCCCCCCCCCCCCCCCCCCCCCCCCCCCCCCCCCCCCGGTCAACAATCTTGCACGGGGCGCAATTGGACCTAGGATCGCCACTGTCTGCAGCCATGCCTAAACGTAAATGTAAGTTCACGGACGAACTAAAGAAAAAAATACCCATGTTTTCGCCCCCCCCCCCCCCCCCCCCCCCCCCCCCCCCCCGCGACGAAGTGTCCTCTTTTTCACAAACTCAAATCTGGTCACCCTATGTTAGGTCCTGTTAGGCAACTAGAACATCGAAGTCTTGTCCACATGTCGGAATGCCTCCGAGCCTGTCCTTCAAAGACATTGGCACATGATAACGTGTGGTTTCCTCCCACACTTCGGGCAAAAGCTCTAGTGCAGCTGGCCAGGTGCCAGGAAGGGAGGCGAGGTATCTGTCACGAAAAGGGTCCACAATGTCGGGTGAATTATGGATAAACTCCAAAACAGACCTGTCTGTCAGCACTAAAAACGTTTCATGCACACACACAAGCACACACATGCACACTTGTACATGCGTGCACACAAACACGCGCGCATGCACGCCGCACATGCACACACAGACAAGACAGACACACGCCTGCACATACATAGGCCTACATGCATGCACACACACACACACACACACACACACACACACACACACGGACGCACACACACACACACACACACACACACACACACACACACACACAAACACACACATTCACATACGTATACGCATGCACACATACACGCACGGACGCCGGAAAAGCATCTTAAAAAACACAGAAAAACGATTCAGATATGCAAAGCCGGGAAGCCCCCAGCAAAGTTCTGGAAGCTTAACTAAATTAACAGATTTAATTTGTGCATAATTCTTAACAGACAGGCTAAGACTGGTACGTTTTTAGTCCAACAACAATATCACAGGTCAGACTTAATTTCGTACATGTGTTAAACATTGGCAAAGACTTCTACTATTACTATTAGGCTACTATTTATTTGCATTATTTTTTTTATAATTTTATCAATGCCGCCGCATGGCATGATGGCAGAAATGTTTTCCGTGCATTCCGTGTAATGTAACCGTATATAGGCCTATATATTTTATATCCACTGCTGCTGTTAGTTGATGACATAACCACGTTATAGCAGGCAGACGGAAGGTAGTTTTTGCCCCCCTGGTTGGCAACTGTTGAGGGGTTACAGTGAGGAGGCATTTGTATAAAATACAATATGTTGAACAGAGACACCTTGTGGCCAACCATATATTACCCCCGCGTTAGAAGGCCAAACTTACTCGAGGTCATTGTTTACAACTGAACCATTTAAATGACCTAGAGATGATCAGAGGCCTGTTTCAGGTAGCTGGTTTTACATACTCTGAGTTTAATCCTGCGCTCTGAGTTGGTTGACTCAGAGTTCAGGGTTGAAAAGCAACTCTGGGTTTTCGGTTTCAGAACAGGTGATCAGCGTTGGGTTAATCAACTCTGAGTATGTTCACTCTGGGTTGAGGGCGTGCCTGTTGACTATGAAGAGCCATCATCAATGGATCTCTGATAACATGATCAAACATGGACCAAAAGCGTAGATCCACTTACTTTTCCCCCACGGAATTGGAAATTCGAATGAACGTGTATGCCGAGCAGTTACCCATTTTAACCAAAAAAAGCAATACCGCCGCGGCAGTGAGAGCGCGAGAGAGAGCTTGGCAGGAAATAGCGGAACAAGTCAATGCGTGAGTCAAATAAATTAGTAAAATAAAATAAAATAAGAGGAAAGTTTAATATCTTCCACTTATTCAATATGTAAATTGTGTGTGTGGTGTGTGTGTGTGTGTGTGTGTGTGTGTGTGTGTGTGTGTGTGTGTGTGTGTGTGTGTGTGTGTGTGTGTGTGTGTGTGTGTGTGTGTGTGTGTGTGTGTGTCAATTTACGCCACCCCGAGTTGCCCCACGAGGACTTGGCAGCAAATGAAGTACCAAAATATAGTTTAAACAGGTAAACTAATGTTTAATTGAAATCAAATCAATAGTGCTGTTTTGCCTGCTCTACCTAATTTAACAACTATGTTCAACATGTATTATATATTTGTATACTATATTTAAGCAGTAAATGAAAGTAGTAGGCCTACATTTCCCAGCCACCCCAACACTGCCAATATTTAATAGGATTTAGATATATTAGAAGGCTACACCTAGGCAAAATGCATTATAAAATGCATTATAAAATGCATCTTCAAAATAGCGCTTACTGAATATTAGGGTAACATTTTCCTCCATGTTAGCAAATCGAAAAAATGCAGAGGCCCGGCAGACTGGAGGGGGTCCACCACCTGCAGCCCTCACAGAGGCTGAGGAGATGGCCCTCAGCCAACAGAGTATGCGTCCTGGCTGAGGGCATCCCTGGGGGGAGCTCCTCTGATCCCCCCCACCCCCCAGGATAGAAGTGCACCTTTACAGTATAAGAGGTTGGTTATTCAAAATAATTAAATATGTACACGCAACCCAGCGCGTTGCAAATTAGATGGGGCAATATTCTGGCTCAAGTAATAATTGCACTGTCTAATCATCTTCTTCCAGTTACTGATGGCGTCATCGCCCTACTTGAACCAGATGCCCTCACCAACCTCCATGCAATTGTAACAATTCAAAAGATGCAAAAGGATGCTTTGGAGATCCAAATTTTGGAACATAAGTTATAGGTGGGTGAGGTGCAAACTGGGATAGGCTACTGTTCCCTGCTCTAAAAACATATCCAATATAAATGACTTTTTTTTTTTTTGTGCTTTCAGGAAATAAAAAATCCTCATAATAAGTAGATTTTCTTTATTAGAACACGGGCTGTGGTGGGACAAGTTATTTTGTTGAACAGTTTACTCAAAGGGTTTTACTTCAGTGAACAATGCAGACGATTATGCTGAGCATGTGCATGTAGAGAAGAACAGCATCTGGTTAAAAGCAGTACCAGGGTCTTTTCTGCCTTGCATTCTTAAAATGAGTTTCATGACTTGCAGCAGTTATAGGTCCGTGGTTAGTCAGCTACTCTGATCATGGGAAAGCCACAACGTTGAAGTGACTGTAGTACAGAGCGGGTGGGATGCACGGGGCGGATCATTCTGCACATGCGTTAATTGCGATAAAAAAATAAAAAATAAACTTAAAGCATGCCCCCGGTGCGTTTGACAGTTAACATGGGGGCTGAGAAGGTGGTCTAAATAAATGATAGATTGCGCTGAAAAACGATAGCGCTCGTGAAGAAAATTATCAGGAAAATAAAGTATATCCAACCGGGGTCTTAATAATCGTTCCTCACGGAGATTCCTTCTGAGGATCGCAGCCTCTACGTCCACAGGCTCTCGTAGAAAAGGACATGCCATTTCTAACACTTCCTTCTGTCGGAGAGCTGCCTTCAGCCTTATAGACAACAAACTCAGAGTAGGTCTAACCACCTCCCGAGCAGGTTAGGTCCACGGCGTATGTTGCCGCAGCAACTAACTCTCGGTTGCGCTGAACCTGCTACCTGAAACGGAAAACCCAGAGTTTCCACTAACTCAGAGCGAACAAACTCGGGGTTGCCTCAAAACCAGCTACCTGAAACAGGGCTCAGAGTCAGAATGTGTGAGGTTTACATTGCCTCCTAATGCCTTGTGAATATTTTAATTGGGTAACCAGTACTTCACACAAGTGATTACAGCACAACAGGATTTATAACCAGTGGAATGTTTAATTTATTTGGGGGGCTACACATACAGAAAAAACAGATGAAAAATTAAATTAAATTTCTCCAGTATATCAGAATGAAATCACACCCTCAATGTCTTAAAAGCATACTTTCAAATCAACAAATATGAACTTGTCTGTTCGGTTTAAATACACCTCTATAAATCACTGTGATTCTGATTTATTTGTCACCTATTTTGAAAACTATTTCCCGCAAAATCCCATTTGATTGGTTGAAGTCCTGTGTGTACTCAGGTAATACACTACATGTACATAACGATGATTGAGGTAGACCATTATGGCATTTCACATATTGATGGGTTCAGAGTGGATTTTACAATGTGATTCTGGATGTACATGCATTAAAATGCATTTTAAATGCCTGTAACTTGTTTAGGAGTCCGGTACGTTAGCTTTGGTCATCCTTAGAGGAACAAACATTTAGAAATTCCAAAATATAATTTATGTTTGCGTCCATGTTTCTTTCGTGCCAGACATTGGACTTCAAATATGGTGGCTGTCCTGTACTCTACTGCTCGATAGAGAAACCATGGTTGCAGTTTAAATCCACCAGTCAACTGAAGCTTCGATTCAGGAAATTCTTCATTAATGAATCCTTTTTAAATTAAAATGAAAAAGTTCAAAGCCCATAATATATCTAAAAAGTGAGGCGGTCACCTTGTTTGATAGCCCTACAGCTGACACACACACACACACACACACACACACACACACACACACACACACACACACACACACACACACACACACACACACACACACACACACACACACACACACACACCTTCTAGATTGTAGTTGTTTCAGGCTTTTAAAAAATATATTTTACTGTCACACACACAAACATGCACAATGTGCAAGCAAGGTTTTACAAGCTTGTCTTTTCTGGTGTATTTAAGATTATTATACGGTAAATCCCAGTTGGCTCATTGGGAGTAAGGCCTCTCTCAAAAACGACAGATTTAGATATGGTAGGTTGGCTGCCTCTATATGCATGATTGCAAACCATTATTGGTTTATTAATTGGTTATTAATGGTTAATTAATTATTATCCAATGCATTTATCTGGTCAACGTTTTACATTATAACAAAGTAGAGGTATATTCTTTTCTATCCATTTTCACCACTCTGATCAAGGAGCAGAGAAGAGTCCAGTACACTCCACGGTTGATCCCCCCCCACACACACACACATTACATGTTTACGTACACAGACACACACACACACACACACACATTACATATACTGTACATACATAAGTACACACACACACACACACACACACACACACACACACACACACACACACACACACACACACACACACACACACACACACACACACACACACACACACAGAAGGAGCAGAGAGGAGTCCATGTTTGAATCCCTTCGACCTGGACCATATGGCTGAACAATTTGGGGTGATAATCGAATTGGGATTATTCCGACCAATATTGCGATTTAGCAAACGATTTTTCTTTTTAAAGTTCCTTTATATTCTGTAATACTCAGTAAACAATCAATAAATCATTCTACAGTATGACCAACATAACATTGGAAGCCGTCAACATATAAACTGCTCTTTCCCTTAGGCCAGGCCTATGTGTTGAGATGAATTGATATTATAACTATATTATAACTATTGAAAAAAGTAAAATTGTAAAAGAAAAAGTAAAACATTCGTTTTTTTTAATCAAAGCCTTCCTGATTTGCAAATCGCGTTCCATTACATTGCGAATGCGGTATGAATTTGATTAATCAATCAGCACTAGTACATACTACACATCACAAAGTATATGAAGGTGTGTGCGTGGGGGGTGTGTGTGTGTGTGGGGGGGGGGGGGGGGTTACAAAACAGGGGGGCATGCCTAATTTCATTGCCTTGACTCGCGGTCAACGTACACCAGCCCGTGTTCCCCGTGCGCGTCGTAGCTCTCGTGGGTGGGCAGCGCACGCCACTCTGGCTCGAACGTGGTCGTGCTGTACATGTGCGCCTCCACCGTGCCCCCCTCGGGCGGCATGTCCTCATTGGACGACTCTGGCCACGCCCCCTTCTCCCATCGCTCCACCTCCAGCCGGACCACCGTCCGCTGGTACATGGCGGGAACGCACTCGAAGGCGTCCAGGAAGCCGAGCATGCGCTCGTCCACGCGGTAGACCTCCCCCCACACCCGCACCCCTTCCCCGGGGAGGTTCATGAGGTAGGGGATGTGGTTGTCCCCGGCGATGACCAGCGGATAGCGGTCCAGGGTGCGGGCGGGGGCCAGGAAGTGGGCGTGGCCGTGGGCGGGGTCCAACATGCGGTGGTGGTTGGGCTGGCCCTGCTTCAGGGTGCCGTAGACGAAGACCCTCGCCATGAGGAGCAGGGGCCGGGCGGGGGGCCGCAGGGTGGGAGTTGATCTGTGAAGGGGGGGAGGGGTTAGGCTTCTACTGGGGGGGGTGTGTGTGTGTGCGTATGCTTCTGCTGTGTGTGTGTGTTTGTGTATGATTTGTGTATGTGTTTGTGTATGGTTGATTAAATCCTTAGTATTTTTTATATATTAGCTGTGTGTGTGTGTATGGGTGTGACGTTAAACCCTTAACATTTATTATAGATATTAACCGTAGATGTACAGTACTGTGTCTGTGTGTGTGTGTTTGTGCTGTGTGTGTGTGTGTGTGCGCGTGCGTGCATGCTTCTGCTGTGTGTGTGTGCGTATTTGTGTGTGGTTGATGTTAAACCGACAGCATTTTTATTATATTAGCTGTGTGTGTGTTTGACATTAAACCCTTTTCATATATATCAGCTGTGTGTGTGTGTGTGTGTGTGTGTGTGTGTGTGTGTGTGTGTGTGTGTGTGTGTGTGTGTGTGTGTGTGTGTGTGTGTGTGTGTGTGTGTGTGTGTGTGTTATTATACCCTTAATATTTACAGCCCTAATGCAACATGCTGCCAGCCAGGATACAGAGATTATAAAAAAGTATGCGATTTGGAACGCAGCCATAATGCAACAAGCTGTCAACCCATGGACCTATTAAAGAATATGTTATCAGCCATGGTGCAAAGGTAAAAGGCTTTTTACCTAGTAGTGGAGATTCCGGGCTGCGTCTTCTTCCCTTTCTTCTTCTCCGTCCTCTTCTTCCGTCAGAGCGCCTAGGGACAGTGCATACTTCCGCTTAGCGGCCAAGTCTGGTATTGCAGCCGTTTTAGCGGGCTGTGGAAAGGTCCAAAAATTCATGGAGCCCAAGTAGATATTGCCGTTCAAGTGGGGAACAGGAATGTTCCTTCCGGCCACTTAGTGAAATAGTCCATGGCCACGAGGACGTAGCGGTTCCCATTGTCTGTGATGGGTAGGGATGGGAATTGATAAGAATTTCACGATTCCGATTCCGATTCCGATTCTGCTTATCGATCCGATTCCTTATCGATTCTCTTATCGATTCTCATTGGGTGAGAAAATAAGTATAAATGTGTTTGTTTGCATTACATCTCTTTAATATCTGATCAGAAGTGCTTCTAGTATTAGGAAATTGTACATTTTCAAATCAATTGGTCTAGACGAAAAGATTTATGTTTCGCTTTTTAAGCCCAAATGCCATCATTATGTGCCATACAACTAAAAACACAGACTGAAAACAGCCAAGTAAGAGCTTGTGCCTTTTGGAATTCTAACAGTGCTCATTTGCATTCAACTTGTAACAAAATTAAACTGACATAAACAAAATTAAGCATTGATTAGACAGAGATTTATTAGATGGGCCTACCTAATAAACCGTTGGAACACACAAGACCGGAAACCATAGCAATGCCGGTAAACAAACCCCGAGAAGCCCAATCCCTATGAGAGCTCCCCACGCTACGGCCATCCGGAGGCGACAGAGCTGTTGGCCGTGATATTATATATACAATTATAATATAGTATATAACATATTATATACTATTATATATAGAGCTCCGGGAGTCGCAAACTGCAACAATCACTTTATCCTCCATTCCGCGGTTCACCCGGACCGCACTGCACTGAGTTTGACGGCTGAACGCGGATTGGCTGTTACGTTACACATGTCACTCAGTTATCACGCTGTTGAACGCTGATTGGCTGTCATCACGACAAAAACTTGTCATCGGTTTTCTCCCGCGAAAAACTCGCCCTTATACGCGTCTCTACGTTCACTTTGTATGGGATCTTGTCGCCCCGTCGCGTTTGGTGTGAACGCACAATGCCATTCTTCCTCGGCGGCGACATGTTTGCTGCGTTCCTAACCAAATCAAAGCAGCGTGTGTGTGACGTCACGACGCATTTGCCGCGACCGGAACCGATAAGCGGAATCGTTAAGCAGGCTTGCTAACGATTCCAAGGAATCGGTTGACTCGGAACCGGTTCTGAACAAGAACCGGTTCTCGATTCCCATCCCTAGTGATGGGGAATGGGCCCAGGATGTCCACCCCAACACGCTCCATGGGGGCCCCCATCTGATATTGCTGCAAAGGGGCATGGGAACGTCCAGTCGGCCCCTTCTTAGCAGTGCAGGAGTCACAGCAGTGAACGAAAAGCTCTGTGTCCTTCCTGCAACCAGGCCAGTAAAAACGCTGGCGCAGAGTTGAGGGTCTTGGCCACCCCGTTGTGTCCTGCCCCCACCGTACCATGGACCGCGTGTAGCACCCGTTGGTGCCAGTCCTTGGGCTACAGTAACTGCCACACATCTCTCCCCCAACCTGGCGCACGCCAGACCCTGTAAAGCAGTCCATCACACCGTGCCAGGGTGGCCCACTCTGAGTAGTAGGTCTTCGTTTCCACAGACAAGGCAGAGACAGCCTGCTACGGGGGGGGAATGCCTGGTTGTCAACCCACTGTCCCACCCTGGCCAGTGTGGGGTCACTGTCCTGTGCCGCCTGCCACTCCTGGTCTTCCATTGCAGTCAGCCAACCGTGTCCATTATGAAGCTGCGGCCAGGGTCAGGAAGGGCCAGGATGGGTGCAGTTGTCAGAGCAGCACGGAGCTGGGCGAAGGCGGCTGCACAGTTTTCCTCCCAGCTGACCTCCCTCCCCTTGTCCGTGAGGCTGTGCAGGGGGGCGGCAATTGATGCAAATTCACGGACAAATCGACATTTCGGGGGATGGGCCAATTCCTCACCGCCTCCACCTTGGCAGGGTCCGTAGCCACGCCTTCTGGCCCCACCACATGGCCAAGGAACCTGGTCTCGCGCTGCAGTAGGTTGCACTTTTTGGAAGACCTGGCGGAGGTTCTGCATGGCCAGCTCGAAGTCCCTGGCGTGGACCAGAAGGTCATCAAGGTAGACCACGCACTGTTTTCCGTGGATGTGAGCCAGAACCCTCTCCATAAGTCTCTCGAACGTGGCGGGAGCATTGCAGAGACCAAAGGGCATCACCCTGAACTGCCAGATCCCTTGGCCGATGGTGAAAGCCGTCTTGGGTCTTGCATCTGGTGCCAGCTCCACCTGCCAGTAGCCGCTCTGCAGGTCTAGTGAGCTGAACCACTGAGACCCTGCGACTTTGTCCAAGGCGTCATCTATGCGGGGCAAGGGATAAGAGTCCTTTCTGGTTACATCGTTCAAATGACGATAGTCCACACAGAACCTCCAGGTGTCGTCCTTCTTTTTGACTAGGAGGGCAGGGGCACCCAGGGGCTGTTGGATGGCTCTATCACCCCTATCATCTGCTCTGCTGCTTCTTGTTTGGCGAACCCTAGTCGGCGGGCTCGCAGTCTAATGGGCAGGGCCGTGCCAGTGTCAATTGAGTGCTGCACCAGGTTAGTTTGGGTGCAGTCCTGATTTCGTGCAGCAAAAATGTCTGTAAACTGCTTGAGCAGGTCTTGCAGCTGTTGACTCTGCTGAGCATCGAGTCCTTCACTGCTCCGCTGGTACAGTTCCTGGATCGCGTTGTCAACATCTGACGATGGGGGCTGAGGAGTCGTAGCCTCCACGGAGGTCGCTGTTGTCGTCTCAGGGGATGGCGGCGGTGGCTATGGAGGCGGCGATAGTGCGGCGCCTTGTAAACACAGCTGGGCTCGTGTACACCCTATCTTCCCCCCTTGAGGGCGCTGGAGGGTCAGCGTCTCCGTGCCGAAGTGAATGGTGTTCCTCGACACATCCACCCTAGCCCCCCAACGAGTCAGTAGATCCAGCCCGATGATGCAGGGGTGTAGAATTTCGGCCACCCAAAACTTGTGGGTGGTTTCGGTGTTCCCCATCATAACTGGCAGCGGGATTTTCCCCAGCATCCCAGCTAGTTCTCCGGTCACTGTTCAGATTTTACAGTCGGTGGGTGTCCAACCTGTCTCTGGAAGCACCCCTGGGCGCACAATGGAGGAGCCCGTATCCAGGAGGGCCCAGCAGGGGTGTCCCTTGATGGAACAGAGGAGGTAGAGGCTGTGTGCGTGGCCCACTCTACCAATCTTGTCGTTGTTCTCAATGGGGTCTATGGTCGGTTGGACGGGTTGCAGTCTCCCCAGGGTGCCTACCCGCATTAGTTTCCCGACTGTGGGGCTCTATGGTGTTTTGGTGCAGGGGCGAGGCAGTCCGGGGCCCACTGCCCCACCTCTCCACAGCGCCAGCACAGGTCGTTGAAACTGCGTTCCCGGGACCCGTGGGTTGGTCGACGTCGGTCTGGTCGAGTTGGCGACGGATGAGCCTGGAAGACGACCCTTCCCTCGACGTTCCCTTCTTCATCGCTGACGTCGGCCCGGCACACCTGGGGACCTGGTCGTTTGCATGGGATCATAACAGCCTCCACCCTCTCTGCTTCATCCAGCGCAGCGTTGAGGCTGGTCGGTGCCATGATGCGGAGGTGTTCTTTCAGTCTCTCTGGTGTGAGGCCATGGATGAAGGCGCCCAGGGCTAGCTCCTCAAGGGCTGCTTCCTCAAATGTGGGGTAGCCCCGACATGCATAGAAGCGCACATCTGCGGCATAAGTACCCAGCATCTCACCCTCTTGGCGGCGCCGGCGGGTCAGCTGTTCCCGCATGTTGTCCTGTGAAACCCGTTTGCCATAGTGTCAGTTCCAACGCAGCCGCCAGTATCGCGTAGTCTAGTCTCTCGGTGGGCGTAAGGTTGAGCAAGACCTGCTGCGCCTTCCCCTCTAGTGCTAGAGCAACGTGGGCAGCAGTGGCTTGGTTGTTCCACTGGTTATTCGCTGCAGCCAGGCCAACTTGCGCTAGGTACGGCTCCAGGGCTGTAATGCCGGCGTATCGTGGGAGCTTGAAGGTGTCCCGTGGTGCTGGGCTAGCGATGGGCATGCTGGCAGCAGCGGCCGGTAAGCGAGGCAATCGGCGGCGTCCTCCCGGCGGCGAGCTCTCCGCATCGGTCCGCGACGTCCTCTCCATGGCGGCGGTGAGCAGCGGTAAGCTCTCAGCTCCGGTCAGCGGCGTCCTCCTGACGGCGGTGGTCAGCGACGCCCTTTCCTCGGCGGTGTAGGTCAGTGGTGGCAGTCTCTCTGCGCTAGTCACTCGTCGGCAGTCAGCATGCTCAACTTCGGCTGACACCCGTCTTGCATGGCGGCGGGGAGCACTGGCACCGTCGGGTCGATCACTCATCTCTGCAGGAAGATCTTCGCCGAGACGCTGAAGAAGAACATCAATCTTGTGCATTTTCTTCGCTAAATAGCTTCTTGACATCGCCATCTTCGTAGGGGGTAGTCGTTTTATAGAATCCCACTTCTGACACCAATGTGGCGAATATCAAAATATTCTGCTATATTCTTTCAGTGACTTTATTGAAAATCCCGAGTACACCGTAACCACAACAAAGCTCAACGAGCACCCCGTAACCACAACAAAGCTCAACGAGCACCCCGTAACCACAACAATGCTCAACCGTCTTTTTAACTCCTCCCCTAACTTCTGCACCGCAAAACATGATGGGAACACATCAACCAAAAGCAGAAACCAAAACCTTTTTTTTTATGGAAGTCATGGCTACCAGAGAGGACGCTGGCGTTGTTTGTTCGCCGCTTCTCTGCCCACAATCTTTTATAAATTTTGTGACTGTTAAAATGTGTTTTTCCTGTGATTTTGCACTTTTAGTATTTACATTTTTTAACAAGCTATTGTTACGAGCCCTAACCATTTTACGGGACATTGATCCTAAGACTCACCGGCGTTGTTAGCGGGGTAGCTAGGCACCTAGCTGCTTCCAACTGGCAATCTTTGCCCCACCGGGAAAGAGCCCTCTGGTACCAACCATCTACTTCGCCTTCCACCTTCCACCACCTTCCAGTACCTGGAGTTATCGCTTGTCTGGCCAGCAGCATCCCTCCTTGTGTCTGCACCAGGTTGTGACTTTACCAGACTGACACCGGCTGCCATTCTCCAGTGAATTCGCCGTAACCTGGTCGTAACCTGGTCGAAGACTCTGGGTAACTACTGTCTCATCAGAATACCGGAGATTCGGACGAGAGGACGCTGGCGCGCTTGGCTGCCGCTTCTCGCTCTGAAAAACGTTGTTTACGTTCTTTACTTTCTCGGCTAATCTACCTGTATCTTCCTCGAACTTCCTCTCAGTGTTCTGTGCAGTGCGTTAGCTTGGACACCTACCGGCCAGTGTCGAAGGACTCTCCGCGACAGGATCCATCGCCGTAACCTGGTCGAAGGTAAACCCGTAAGAATCTCCACCTGTACCGGTGCGGATGCTTCGGCCCTCTGCCCTGGCCAAGACCGCTGCCTTCCCATCAAACAAATCCTGCACCCATCCAGTGGACATCTTCCATCGCCGCTCAGCTGAGGGTAGAGATCCGGGGCAGGTGTCCACCTGTCCTCAGCCTCAACCATGGCACTTCGCTACTCATCCTTGCAGCTCCGCCAGCTCATTCCCCAAATTCCTCCTTCCACCGAACTCATCACCACTCTAAAAAATTCTCGACTTCTCCTCCGTTCCCGTTACATTCATCAAGGGTCCCTAAAAACTTCATCCCAGCGCTGTGGTCTGACCGCAGCTCACCCACCGGCTCCCGCGCTTCCTCTCCGCGTCATCACAACAACACACGTCATCAGAACGCAACCAGAGTGAACACCTTCAACCTCCGTCCAATTCCTACTTCCGCCCCATCAATTTAAAAACAAAAGCACCTAAAAATCGCCCTCTTCAACACAAGATCCCTCAACAATAAAAGTCTCATTCTCAATGAATTCATCATCGACCAACAATTTGACCTCCTGTGCCTTAATGAAGCATGGCAAAAACCCCTGGATTATTTTTCACTAAACCAAACCACCTCTGCTGGATATTCCTACCTGGACAACCCACGCTCTGAGGGCAGAAGAGGGGGCATTGCTGTCATCTACCAACAAGACCTCCAACCTCGCCCTCTCACCATCCCTGCTGCTCCATCTTTTGAACACCTGGCTTTTAAATTACCCGGCCCAAAACCTCTCATCATTGCAATCATCTACCGCCCCCCCAAACCCAATCCATCATTTCTACCAGAACTCTCTGAATTCATCACCGCACTCTCCTCAATCTCACCATCTGTTTTACTTCTCTGTGATTTCAACTGCAACTGCATCAACAATCTCAATAACTGCAGGACCTTCTATTAAGCCTTTTTAGTATATAGTGCAGTCACCTTTTAAGGCCAATTGTTATTGTGTGTATTTATTGTATTGAGCTCCTGGATGGCTTTATTGATCCCCATTGGGACCAATACAGTATATATCTATCTATCCATCTATATAGCCTTAACATAGCCACACATTTACATGTATGCAGCCAGTAGTTATCCATTTTAATTGAGCAAGCTTTTACATTTTATTGAGTTTTTTTTATTTCAACAGAATAAATAACTGTTGCCAGACAGAGGGGGGCTGCCCTTCTTCTCCTGCGCTGTAGGCGGGCAAGGAGAAGACGAAGGGTTTGGGTGCACCCCATCAATGAACAGAGACAAGAACAGGGGGTATGCCACAATCTGGTCCAGGAGCTCCGTGCAGATCCTGAGAGGCACGCCAATATTTCAATTCGCCACTAAGTGTGCAATGGCAGAACCATATGGTGCAGCCTATATGATGACCTATAATCTAGTTATTATCCCTCTCTGGTATACTCTTTTGCATATATATATATATACTTTTTTTTTATCCCTAAATACAGTGATGTTATTGCTGTGCTGGATTCAGTAGCCAGTGTATTTTATTTGAGTGCTCGAGACACTTAATGTTATTTTTCCTTAAATCCAGAGAGACAGTTACGTAATACATGATCTGATACCAGAGAGACAGTTAATACATGACAATGCATTTTTGAGCTTTGCCTGTGTTTTCTTTTACTGATCTATTTTATTGTATGAGAATGTTTCTATGTGAAGCACTATGAGTCTGCTTCATGCATTAAAAGTGCTATGTGAATGAAGTTGCCTTGCCTTAAATAAAAATATATATATTACAAGTAATCTGGTTTCTACCTACATGGTGTGATTATATGTGACTTGATTTCGTCTATTTCCCATTATGGTTAATGGTTTGGGTACTTAGTCCAACATTGTTGATTTCTCACCTGAAGATCCCATCTCCAGAGCTATGGCTCGCCAGGCAATGAACTTTTTGGAGTTGTCTTTGTAATGACGGGTACTTTGGTCATACAATTCGACATATTTTTTCCACCTCGACGACCAGTCTCTCATCGTCCATTCATTGTTTCTCACAAACGAAAGAGGGCGACATCCAGTGGTGAGGGGTAGATATGGAGGTGCCTACGGGACCCGGGATGTACAAACCAGCTTTTACAAAGCGCTTTTTCAGGGGCGGCGACGCTCGGGAATAGAAAATTGGCTCGAAGAGTAGTTGGGCGGCGCGGCGCGGAACGCTGCCGCGCAGCTAGTCGGCGCCGGTGTGGGCTAGTCCACCCGGAATAATGGGGGCGGAGTTTTTGACGCGCCGCTGCGGCGCCGGTGTGTGGAGGTGTCACGTTAAAATTGTACCGGGGGCGAAAATTGTACCGGCCTACGTCATCGTTTGTTTACATCCTGACAACCTGACAACCTGGGCCCTGTACCACGAAGCTCGCTTAGAGGGTTAGCGAGGTATGTTGAGCTCCAAGCCTGGGTTAGTTGTACCACGAAAGTCGATCTCTTTTAGCCGAAAAACTGCTCCCGACCAGGTTTGGTTGCGAGCATTCCAGCATTGTAGTGTTGATCAGCAGATATATAGTCCGCCAAGACGTTGAGGTTGCTTAGTAACCAGAGACTCTGTCCATGCAAGTGAACGGAGCGTTCCCTCTTCGTCATAACTATCAAACCAAACATCCTTCACATTCACCGAGCGAACATTATGAAAGTAAAATGCACATTTCTCGCTAGAAATGTTTCCATAAAAGCATTTAATGGCGTAACTATGTTACTATTTCCACACAGAATAAAGAAAGATGTCGGCGTATGCTTCTGTCCAAGCTCACTACTCTCTGCCAGTGACGTCGGGTCAAGCTCAACGCTGATTGGGCAACGCGGCTAATCGTCAGACGCGTATCTCGCGTACTTCGCGTAAAAAGTTCAATTTTTTGAACTCTTGAAATGTACGCGATATACGCGATATACGCGCGTATAGCGCGTATTGCGCGTAAATATACGCGCCACATACGCGCTATACGCGCGTAAAATGTTGCTTATACGCGTATTACGCGTGAAACGCGTAATACGCGTATTAAACCAATGGTTCCCTATGGAAAAAATGGCGATTTTAGACGCGAAGTACGCGAGATACGCGTCTGGTGTGGCCTTACCTTTAGTCTAGCCGGAGATCGGCTACTTAAATCGGCGTGCGCAGCTTCCTAGCCCCTCCTCTGACAATGGCGTCACCATTTCTGGGTGTTCCCGTGGACCTCTGCGCACTTCTCGTACAGGCGTCTCTCCGGAGACAGAGGGTTTTACGGGACAGAACCGATCCCCTGGCATTGTCTGACGATATTCAGATTTCAGACTTTATTGTCATTGTGCAAACAACGAAATTGGGGTTCTTCATGAGAGATACAGATTCTCATAAGAGGGTGTTCGTTATTTGATCGTCCTTTTGGACCTTATGTAGACAATGCTTACTGTTGCGCATTGTGTCTCCGTGACAGAGTGCTAGAGTGGAGGTGGAGCGCGTCAGTCTTGAATATCTGCGCGGGGGGTTCGACTCCCAAGTGACGCGAATTTATGTGAAGCTTAAAAAGTCCCAATTATCATGCATATGGAATGCTTATTCACTAAAGCTTATGGAATTATATTTTTGTGCTTATTTCGAACTTGAACCCATATTTTAAAGGCCGTGCTGGCACCACATCTATGGGGGTAAAAACATTTCTTACATAGGGTGTATTTAAAGTGAATTCCCTAAATGATAGAATAAGGCAGGATGGACGTTGCTTATGCATTTTTAAATCATCATCATTCTATTTGGATTAATGGCGAACAATTCTGCATTTGGCATAGTTATTTTACAGACAATATGCAGAATATTTTCACTTATACGCATATAGACTGCTTGATCTATCGTAAAGGTGAGAAAAATGACGCAAAAAACGCCCCTTTCACGTGAACGCGCACTGAACCTAAAGCGGAAAACCTGGTTCAACTAATTGAATCTAAAGTGAGCTTCGTGGTACCATTTAACTCTGATTGCGAGTTGCGGCTCTGTCGAGCCAGGTTTTCCCAAGAAAGCCTGGGTATGTTCAGCGAGCTTTGTGGTATAGGGCACTGCAACAGACGACGCGATGCAGAAAACATGTTTCCAAACGACGAAATAACATAATACAGATAGCGGATCGCTATCTGTATTATGATAGATAGTGATAACACTTGTTTTTACTTTATATTTGTATTGTATTTAATTGTTTAATCGAAACAATAAAGAAAATTGCCCGCGAAACGGGCGATCGCGTCAAATGACGCGCCAAATCACGTAGGAAGGTTCTTGAACATTCTAGACTATGAAACCTGCTTAAAACACTCAGTTTACTAGCTAAATTCGATTAAACAATTCAATACAATACAAATATAAAGTAAAAACAAGTGTTTTCTAGCGATCCGATATCTATATTATGTTTCAAGAACCCTCCTACGTAATTTGACGCGATCGCCCGTTTCGCGGGCAAAACATTTGTCATTTGACGCGAACGCAATTTTTTTTATTGTTTCGATTAAACAATTAAATACAATACAAATATAAAGTAAAAACAAGTGTTATCACTATCTATCATAATACAGATAGCGATCCGCTATCTGTATTATGTTATTTCGTCGTTTGGAAACATGTTTTCTGCATCGCGTCGTCTGTTGCCGGGCAGGTTGTCAGGATGTAAACAAACGATGACGTAGGCCGGTACAATTTTCGCCCCGGTACAATTTTAACGTGAAAGAGGCCTTAACGCGTCTACGCGCCTATACCAATGGTTCCCTATGCAAAAATGCCGAGTTTGGACGCCCCTAACGCGAGTAACGCGGTTGGTGTGGCCGTACCGTTACTTATTCGCCCCCTACAGAGTTTGTCACGTACGATCATTCAAAACCATGTTATTTTCCATAGATATTTAAACATGGCAGCAAGAGCCTCGGAGGCGGGACTTATTGAGCGCACCTCGCGTCACTCAGATCCGTTACGTAAGCACGCACGTAGAGACGTAAGCGCGTTACCACCAGCGACGGCTGTAAACAGCGCCTCGGCAAGCAGTAGCCACCACTCTAGAAAATTACCTAATTTACGTGGAAGGAAAGGACATATCCCTATATTATATCCCCGGACGCGGTTTCACATCGCAAACATGAACGTTACACGGCACGTATCACGTCGGAGGGACGGGATCCGTGTTAAACAAAGCTAATTTAAGCTTAATTAGCTAGCTAATTTAGCTAGGTTGCTAAGCTAACACAGCCAGCTCTCCAAGTGCCCTTAAGCTCACGTTGGTGTCTTCGCTCACGTCCGCTACTACGACTGAACTACTGAACTAAAAGTGGACAGATGACAACTGTTGAATGACTTCTCCTCCACGCGGACTGAGATGTTTAGCCTGATGGCGAACTGCTGCAGCTGGTTGAAGAGATGGCGTAAACCCGCCAGGTAAAGTAAACCCCGTCCTGTCATGTCATCATCATATGATCCTATAATAGACGGCAAGGTACAGTATAGGTCCTAGTCCTGTCAGGGTCCTCATATGATCATATACTAAACCGCCAGGTACAGTAGACCCCTCAGGTCCTGTAATAATATGATCCTATGATAGACCGCCAAGTACAATAGACCCAGTCGTGTTATGTAATAATATGATCCTATAATAGACCGCCAAGTACAGTAGATCCAGTCGTGTTATGTAATAATATGATCCTATAATAGACCGCAAGGAACAGTAGAGCCTGTACTGTAATAATATGATCACAAGTACAGTAGACCCCCGTCCTGTCATGGGTCCTCATATGATCATATCAGAATCAAGAGTCAAAGGTTCAAAGGTTTTTATTCGTCACATACAGCATATGCAGTGAAATGTGTGTGTGACATACTATGATCATATTGTCATAGGTACAGTAGAGGTCCTAGTCATGGAATAATATAATCAAATAGGTACAGTAGACCAGCGGTCCCCAACCCCCGGTCCGCGGACCGGTACCGGTCCGTGGGTCATTTGGTACCGGTCCGCATAGAAAGATTATTTATTTATCTTTTTTTTTTTTTTTTTTTTTTTTTTTTTTTTAAAAACTTAATAAACTCAATTTACTTCGCAATACTGTCACTCTTTTGCATGCCATAAGTCTATATGCAGTTGTAGGATTGTATATTGCATTTTTGGCAACCTCTGCGCAACATAACCCAACCTGAATTGTAGCCATCATATTATTGTTAGATATTTGTCTTGTGTGTTCCAAAACCAATTTTTCTTTTTAATCCTCATTCATTTGACTAACCACACTGTATATTACCATCCCACTCCATATTATATGTAAAAATGGAAGCCTGTAAATCGAAAGGTGGGAGAATTTATGGTACACACATCTTACATGGGATTGAAGAGCCAAAGCTTCATACATAATCCTGTCCAGGGGGATTTCCTCCCAGAGCGAGTAGCTAACCTACAGTGCAATGGATGAGAGGGGCATACTGCATCGTGTTGTCTTCCTTGTGAGTCATTCAGCATGCATACATTTACATGATTTTGCTGAGGCTTTTATCCAAAGCGACTTACAACTGTTCATGCACACATTCACACAGCGACAGGGGAGTCAACCACGTTGGGCGACAGCCAGCTCGTTAGGAGCATTAGGGTGAGGTGTCTTGCTCAGGGACACCTCGACACTTAGGGCCCCGTCCACACGGAGCCGATTTTTTGGTGAAACCGCATAAGTCTCGTGCGTTTCGCCCGACCGTCCAGACGGAGCTGGCGAATCCGGTGCCCGAAACCGCACCCTCGGAGGTGAATGGTTATTGTAAAAATACACACTGTGTGAATATATTTTTTAGCGTTAGTTTTTATCGATGAAAAATGTACGTCATCAACGAAATTCTTAATGATCAATTAGTCGATCGTCGATTAATCATGCCCATACCTAAATGGACACTTTATTCACCCAGTTGAAGGTTAGTGGAGTCAAAGTGAGAGATGGAGATGTTAGACTAGCCAGCAGCCAGAGCCATGTATGATGGACAGGTTATTTGTTTTTCAAATACCCTCTTCAGTTTCTGCCTTCACCTTCCTGTAAGTAAAAACAATAAGGGGTCAAGACGTAAACAATTGCATATTTTAATCCTCTTTAAGACATTGAAGTAAAAATCCAGTTTCAGTTCAATCCACAGTGACTGCTTATAGACCACTCTGAGTCGTTTGATGCCAGTTATTAGATTAATTGTTTTGATGAATAGGCATAATGTGAATCAAAGATGGGAAGCAAGAAAATGTCTTCTTAGCTGCATAAGAGACTTTAATGTGTTAGGGTTATTTACTGAGGGCTTGAATGGAATGTTGCTGTGTAATAAATAGTGTAGCATAGTATGCACAGATTCATATTACACACTCACTCACTACATCAGACAAGGTAATCCTACTGTTGCAATATGGGACCTTTGTTTTCATCACCTTACATATTACAACTGAAAAAACCAGGCGACTATGTTAAGCACAATGGTACGCAAGACCAAGTCAGGATCATTGCTCTGGCTGCTTAAAGGCCTGCTAACCAGGGCTGAACGAATTGGGGAAATAATCGAATTGCGATTTTAAGTATACGATTTTTCTTTTTAAAGTTCCTTATGTTCTGTTAATATTCACTAGAGAAGCAATAAATCATTCTATAGTATGACCAACGCAAAATTAGAGAGTTAAATGAGATGAACTGATGCATGTGGAAAACAAATACAAATCTTACTCATCTCCGGTCAGTAACAAATACTAAGAAAGAAAGAGAGAGGGAAGGAAGGATGGAAGGATATCGCAGCCTTTGGGATTTACAAATCGCGTTCTATTACATTGCGATGTTGGTTTGAATTTGATTACGTTCATCCCTACTGCTTACAGCTACAACTACCCTTCACTCACTCCCACAGAACGTCAAACCTAAACAAGGGTTCAGACACCATCCACCAACAACTTGTTGTACCGCAGTACCCGTAGCATATTATCCTACAAGGTTAGCTGAAAATCCCCTAGCCTAATCCCCTGCTCCGGGCTGCTGAGGCAACCTGTTGGCGTTTCTGTCTGTTTTGTTGAGACCAGCTAAGTGTTAGTTAGTGTTGGGATGGTTTATGGAAGGAGCTAGGGTAGTGGTAAAGCTAGTAGCTGGCTACTAGGAAGCTAGTAGCCTGCTAGCTACTAGCAGGCCACTCATCAACGGTCTCTAGTTGTAATGGTTCCTGAGTCGCCATTGCACCAACAGTCTAGCTACTAGCAAGCTAGCTATACCGAACCCTGGATAACCTGCTTGATGTATCGCTTGCGACGCAAGAGTCATAGTTAAGTATTTATAGTACACAGCTAGTAGCTTGCTCGTAGAAAGCTAGTAGCTTGCTAGTGGAAAGCTAGTAGCTGGCTAGTAGAAAGCTTGGGGCTTGCGAGTGTAAAGCTAATAGTTTGCTAGTACCTTGCTAGTAGAAAGCTAGTAGCTTGCTAGTAGAAAGTTAGTGGAAAGCTAGTTGCTACTCGTCATGGCACCAACTGTGTCTTTTTTGTAATGGTGTTTAATCAACTCCATAACCCCTCAATGGTATCTGAGGAAGCACTCAGTCATTCAGTGGTTTATTTTGATTTATTTTCTGTACAGGAAGGTGACGTTAGTGATGGTGGGACTTGATAATGCTGGGAAGACGGCGACGGTTCGAGGGATTCAAGGAGGTATGTCTTTCTGTCCGTCCTTCTCTGTCTCTGTCTGTGTCTCTCGTTCTCTCTATCTCCCTCTGTCTCTTTCTTTCTGTCTGTCTCGCTATGGCTCTCTATCTCTCTTGGTATGTCTCTCTCTTGAGCTGTGTTCGAAATCGTTCCCTATTCACTCACTCACTATTCCTTATATAGTGTTCATGATATAGTGCACTATATAGGGAACGAACAAACGAGAATTCGGACACTACGCTGAATATTTCTAAACGTCATTTGCGTCAGTAAATGCGCCGGGTATTTGTGTGACGCAGACAGATGCGCCCACATCATGTAAACAAACCGGGCACTCGCGAGGAAAGCTGGAGGTTGTTTTGATGTTGAATGTTACATTTCCTTGATAAAGTTTATTTTATTAATTTAGAATGTTACATTTTCTATGTTAAATCGCAAATAGATTTTTGACATTTTTAAACGAAAGCCGGAGACTCCATCATTAAATGTATTCGTTTTCGCAGTTATTCAGCTTCTTCTTCTCCTCCAGAAAAACACGACGCATTGCATTGTGGTATACGGGAGTAACATGGAGGGAACATCGTATGTACACTCAAATTTGGGGTATTTTAAGTGCACTACATAGTGCATGAAATGAACCACTGAGAATTCGAACACCACTACAAAACGGCGCGCACCCTATATAGTGCACTATATCCGTGATAGAGAACGATTTCGACCACACAGCTTATGTGTATGGGAGAGAGGCTCACCTGGTGTGAGACGGCCGAATCAGAATCTGGGGCTGGGGCTGCACACCTTTTGCTCATTGACCAATCATGAAAAGGCAGTCGGTTTTCTAGTGTAAATGAGCTCTATGTATGCATGCAACACACTATGTATACATGCAACACTTCCGCTTTGGTCTCCGAATGCCTCTACAGACCCGGTTCCAGTCCGGAAGCAAAGATCCTAGAAGTAAACAAACGAGCATGGTAGACACTCAATGGCTTGCAAACGAACAAAAGTGTCCTTTCAACGAAGGGAGGACAGCGCTAGCACCTACCACTGTTGTGCTAAATGCAATACGTAACAATACGTAACAAAAAGGAACTGGTTTGTTTACTTCCGTTGTAAAACCTCTCTCTCTCCCTCTCGTCCCCCTGCCACCTCTGTATCTCCTCTCTCTCACACACCCCATCTCTAATCGTATCCATCAACATGGGGGAGAGGTGTTCTTTAATATACTTAAGATATACATCTTGTACCCCCTCTCTCCCCCCCGACTCCGCCCTCACAGAGAGCCCCCAGGACGTTGCACCCACGGTGGGCTTCTCCAAGGTCTCCCTGCGTCAGGGCAAGTTCGAGGTGACCATCTTCGACCTGGGTGGGGGCAAGCGGATCCGGGGCATCTGGAAGAACTACTACTCGGAGTCATACGGCGTGGTGTTCGTGGTCGACTCGAGCGACGCCCGGCGGCTGCAGGAGACCAGGGAGGCCATCGCCGAGGTGCTGAGGCACCCCCGCATCGCCGGCAAGCCTGTCCTCGTGTGAGTGGGGGGGGGGGGGGGGGTCTCTGTCTCCTCTCTCTCTCTCTCTCTCTCTCTCTGTCTCTCTCTCTCATGTCTCTCTGTTTCTCTCTATCTCTATGTATCTTAAGACAGGCCGGTCCTAGTCTGAGTTAGTGTGTGTTGTCTTGTTGGTCTGGCTGTGACTGTCTGTCTCTCTCAATGTCTCCGCTCTCGCTGTCTGTCTTTCTGTCTGTTTGTTTCTGTGTGTGTGTGTCTCTCTCTCTCTTCCTCTCTCTCTCTCTTTCTCTCTCGCTCTTTCTATGTGTCTCTCTCTGTCTCTATTTGTGTCTGTCTCGCTCTCTGTATCTATGTCTCTCTCTCTATCTAAAACAGGCCTGTCCTAGTGTGTGTGTGGTTTGGTGGTGGGAATGGAGGCTGGCTGTGACTCTGTCTGTCTCTCTGCCTGTTTGTTTCTGTGTATGTGTGTGTCTCCCTCTCTATTTGTCCCTGTCTCTCTGTCTCTCAGAATTCAAAGGACGATTACATGACAGAAAACCTTTTGAAAGGCTGTTACACAACTGCTGTCAAACTAGGGTCACCATCTTAAAGTCTATGGCTCTCTCTCGCTCTCTTTCTCTCTCTCTCTCTTTCTGTCTCAGTCTCTCTTTGTCTGTCTCTGTTGCCTCTCTTTCTCTCTCTCTCTCTCTTTCTCTCTTTCTGTCTCAGTCTCTCTTTCTGTCTGTCTCTGTTGCCTCTCTTTCTCTCTTTCTGTCTCAGTCTCTCTTTCTGTCTCAGTCTCTCTTTCTGTCTGTCTCTGTTGCCTCTCTCTCTCTCTCTCTCTCTCTCTGTCTCTGTCTCTGTCTCTGTCTCTCTCTCTCTCTGAAAATTCAAATGATGAAAGACTAAGTCAAACTATGGTCGTCTTTAAGTCTATGATTCTGTCTCTCCTCCTCTCTGTATCTCCTCTGTCTCTCTCTCTGTCATTCTCACTATCTCTGCATCTCTTATTCATGTCACTATGTATGTCTGTCTCTGTCTCTCAAACCATTAGGCCAGCACGATAAATCGTTATAAAATCGCGATCTCGATTCACCCCTGTGTGGATATAAGTTTCAAATATATATATATTTTTTTGATAAAACTAATGCTAAGAAATATCTTTACACGTGTGTACAATTACCATTCTTAGTGTTGTTCATCAGAGAAATAGTCTGCCACAGACGTTGACGTTGCTTATCAACCAGAAACGCTGGGGTTGATAAGTTATCAGACTACTTGCGGAGTGCTAAGAAAATTCACTTTCCTTGACAGCGGTCGAGTTCGGTGTGCATAAAAGTACAGAGGGACCTATTGCGAACTACTGCAGCTGCTGATGCCATCTCTCTAAATTAAAGAAGTAGCCGCACCCACCCCAAACCAATCGGAATAAGTGTATACACGTTGATTATAGCGGACTACACCACCTCTTCTATTCCGCATGTAATTCTATTCCGATCAGAGAATTGTATTCTGATTGAGGCGTATATATGATTATTTTCTATTCAAATTTGAGCTGCTCATCCACTTCTAATCAGATCAGAAGTGCCCAATACAATACAGGCTGGTGGAAAGTGAATGGAATACGGTTCCCCCGGCTTGCCAAGTTAGTACGGAGGTACCTGTGAGGTACTTGTGAGAAAAAAATCGTGGCAGAGAATCATTATACCAATTCTAAGCTAAAAAAATCGTGATTCATATTTTCCCCGAATCGTGCAGGCCTACAAACCATGGACCCCGTCTTAAAGTCCTTTAATTTAAGGGCACTTTCAGCTCAATAACACTATTTCTACAAAGTCACTCAATCTCTCTCTCTCTCTGTCCCCCGGTGTCCCAGGCTGGCCAACAAGCAGGACCAGGAGGGGGCTCTGGCCGAGGCCGACATCATCGAGAGCCTGGCCCTGGAGAAGCTGGTGAACGAGAACAAGTGTCTCTGTCAGATCGTGAGTTCCCCTTCCCCCCCTCTCCCCCCCCAGACCAGAAACTGCAGTTGGTGACATGAAGAGTTTGGATTGAATTGGGGCTAATCCTTGTTTGGCGTGGCTGTTGGAAGAGGCTCACTAACTATCTAAAAATATTTCTTTCTTTCTTTCTTTCTCCCTTCATCCCTTACTCTCCCTCCCATCCTCCCTACCTTCCTTCTTTTTCCCTCCCTTTCTTTCTTTCTGCCTCTCTCCCTTCCTTTCTCTCTCTCTCTCTCCCTTCCTTTCTCTCTCTCTCTCTCCCTTCCTTTCTCTCTCTCTCTCTCCCTTCCTTTCTCTCTCTCTCTCTCCCTTCCTTTCTCTCTCTCTCTCCCTTCCTTTCTCTCTCTCTCTCTCCCTTCCTTTCTCTCTCTCTCCCTTCCTTTCTCTCTCTCTCTCTCTCCCTTCCTTTCTCTCTCTCTCTCTCCCTTCCTTTCTCTCTCTCTCTCTCTCCCTTCCTTTCTCTCTCTCTCTCTCTCCCTTCCTTTCTCTCTCTCTCTCTCTCTCCCTTCCTTTCTCTCTCTCTCTCTCTCTCTCTCTCTCTCTCTCTCTCTCTCCCTTCCTTTCTCTCTCTCTCTCTCTCCCTTCCTTTCTCTCTCTCTCTCTCTCTCTCTCTCTCTCGCTCTCTCCCCCCCCCCCCCCCCCCATACAAAGGAGCCGTGCTCTGCCATCCTCGGCTGCGGCAAGAAGATGGACAAGTCCATCAAGAACGGTCTGAAGTGGTTGCTAGGCAACATCGCCAAGGACTACGAGGCCATCTCTGAGCGCGTGCAGAAGGACACGGCCGAGCAGCGGGCCCAGGAGGACCAGGACAAGAAGGAGAGGGCCGAGAGGGTGCGGCGCATCCGCCAGGAGAGGTACGAGACCCCCGGGGGATAGGGGGGGGGGGGCTCTGGAGGGGCTCTCCTTATGAGGGGAGGGAGGACTCGCTGGCCCAACCCGGCCCCCGGCGGGAAGGGCTGACTGGTAAACGGAAGGTTGCTAGTTCGATCCCCGGCTCCTCCTAGCTGCTCCTGTGTCCCTGAGCGAGGCTCCTAAGCCTACATTTCGCACCGCCGTTGGTGTGTAAATGCGTGCATGAAGGGGTAAATGTAAGGCGCTTTTGAGTGGCCAATGGTTAGAAAAGCGCAACATAAACGCAGTCCGTTTTACCATTTAAATCCTCGCTGTCAGTTTGTTACGTCATTGTAGGGCTGCTCGATTATGGAAAAAATATTAATCAAAATTATTTTGGTCAATATTGAAATCATGATTATTGTAACGATCATGTTCGAAAACATGAATTTGGAAATTTCCCCTTAAAAAAACACAATGTTCAAATAGAAAATGTTCAAATAGAAAATAATGTGTAAAAATGTATCCAGCAATTTCTATAAAAATGTTAATGAATAAAATAAATATAATAAAAAATATCTATAATCATATATAATATAAAATGATAGTTTAAAGTTCAACTCCCTTGTCATGTGAACGTGTTTCTTTCACCCCAGGGAGCAGGAGGAGCTAGAGGAGGCGGAGCGAGAGGGCACGCAGACCCAGGGGGCGGGGCCTGCGGACGAGATCATGATGACCAGTCCCTTCCAGCCAATAGGGAACGTGATCACCGAGGTAGGCGTCGTTGTCCTTCGTCACTCGTCACGTGTCATCCAATGGTTCAAGGACGACAAACACACCTCAAAAAACGTTGAATGTCCTAAACAATTTATGCTTACAAAATGTTAACTTTTCATGATGATATATGAAAAAAAATGAAAAAATTCAATGGTACGCGTGGCACCTTTGAGAACAAATGTTATAGTAGGCCGCAGTGTTTGGTACGCATGAAGGTTTAGCACTGGCTTTGGCCTGACGGCTCCAATGTGAACGTTGTCTCAGAACGAGGAAAAGGCGAAGGACAGGAAGAGGCACCGCACACGGGAGGAAGAGGAAGAGGAGGAGGGCGGGACTAACGGCACGGCGGGTGATCAGGGTCGACACGAGGAGGAGGAGGAGGAAGAGGAGAACGGCGAGGAGATGGACACGGCCGCTAGGCAGACGCCGGAGCAGCCCGGCTCGGGTTCGTTGCATACACACAGTCTTACTCTCCCTCTCTCACACTCTCTTTATCTCTCTATCACTGTTTCTCTCACTCACTCTTTCTCTCTATCACTCTGTTTCACTCACTATTTGTCTCACTCACGCTCCGTCTCACTATGTCACTCTCTCTGTCTCACTCACTCAACCTGTCTCAATCACTCACTCACTGTCTGTCTCACTCCCTCTGTCTCACTCACTCACTCTCTCTGTCAAAATCACTCACTCACTGTCTGTCTCGCTCACTCACTCTATTTCACTCACTGTCTGTCTCACTCACTCACTCACTCTATTTCACTCACTCACTCTCACTCACTCTGTCAGTCTCACTCTCACACTCTGTCTCACTCACTCACCGCTCGAAATGTCTTTCTTATTGGCTCGCAAAATGGCAGGCAGGATCCTCAATTGCCCAATTTGTTTCTTAATTGCCCGATTGATTTGTTTAACTGCATCCACAGCGGCGTCCGGCGACCAGGGGCGGAAGAAGACGAGGAAGCTGCAGCTGAAGAGGAAGAACCGCGTCGACCCCCTTCAGACGGAGGGCCCCCCCGCCGAGGGCCCCTCCCCCCCGCCCCCGCCAGGTTAGACCCCGCCTCCGCTCGGGCCAACGCTCTCTCCGATAGAGCAACACGGAGATGTCCAAATAAAAGTAACTTGGAGTGTATACTCCTTTGCTTTGTTTTTAGTGAATGTAGATAAAGAAGTTTTCAGTCATTTCTCAAATTTAATTTGTCAAATTATTTTCGATTTTTTTATTTTTTATTTTAATTTTCTTGTTGAATTTCAAATCCCTTTCCTGTTGTTCCTGAAATGGTCTTCCCCGCTAAAAATCATCTTCATATCATGAAGAAGATGGATAGTAGTGTGTTGGGCTGACCTTGAATACACTTAATAATAAGTGTATAAATAATAATTATTTTAATTTGTTACAGTATGATGTGGTGGAAGTAAAACTACTATTAAATTATTATAATTATATTATGATGTATTGGGAAGATTCTTCGAATGTAGTCTAATAACTCTAACATACTAAAGACTATTTTAATTTGATAGACAGCTGATGATGTCAAATTATATTTCGTCAACCCTGAGCCCATTTATGGTCTTCCGTCCTCCACAAAATCCCTTCCAAAAGCCCATGTAAGCTCTTCCATCCTCCACCACACCTCTTCAAGAAAGCCCATATATGATCTTCCATCCTCCTTTCCATCCTCTTCCACACCCCTTCTAGAAAGCCCATATAAGGTCTTCCATCCTCCATGACTCCCTAAACCCCTGGTTATTCCCCTGACGTTCTGTGAACTGTTCCCCGTTGTTTTAGTGGGCTGGGCCACGCCCAAGGCCTCCAGGCTGCACAAGCTGCAGCCTCTGGGCGAATCCAGACGCTCCGGTAAACCCGCCGTCCCCCCACCCCTCCTTTAAATCATGCACTGCTCCTTTAATCCTCCACTCCATGCATGACAACCCGTGTGGTGTTTTAAAGTGCTTTATGGGGCTCTGAGGTGCTACACTCCCCACTAGAGTGACGGGCAGCAGAGAGACAGCACCAGCTGGCCCCAACGTTTATTTTGGAGCTTCTTATAGCCCTAAGCGACGTATAATAAGTATATATGTCAGAAGAAAGTGAAACGACAATATATCGCTGTCGGTTCAATAAGGATGTTCATAGAACCAAGTGCCAAGCACAAACAATCACTAGGTTAGCCCATTCCCTCCACGCAACAAAGATAGCTAGGGTAAGATGCTACACTACACTTTATCTAGGATGTTTAACACCCTCGCTACAACACCCTCCAGGCTTCCCTTTAAAGGGAACATATTATACCACCAGGTGTGAGTGTGATTAGCCTGATAGATTATCGAAACGGCTTGTGAGGCTAATCACACTCACACCTGATGGTATAATATGTCCCCTTTTAAAGGAGGGGAAAACTGTCTAATGCGACGGCAAGGCAACTCTATCTATTCAGCACTTTTCATATACGAGGCCAACTCAAATAATTGAATAAAATTGATAATCACAGAAAACAAAGGCAGGGTTAGAAAAGGTCTAAAATAAAATAAAATGAAAGTCAAATTTAATAGCAAATTTAAGGAATACATGAAAGTGCAATGTGTTTAAGATTTAGCAGAAAGCTCAAGCAAGCATGAAAGTCTTAAGAACTAGAATAGTCCCAAATCATGACTCTTTGTCTTTTATTCTTGGTAGGGGGAATGAGACAGGGACAGTCCACTCTAGCTGAGACTGTAGTGTTTCTCGTGTGTTGTCCTGGTGTCTCCACCTCATTAATTTAGCACCAGGGATCACCTAACCCCGTGTCTTGTCCGGCCTGGCATGAAGTGTGTGCATGTACCAACGCTATCTCTCTCTCACAGGACTTATTTTTCAGCTCTCCAGTCCGTAACAGTAACAAATCAAACAGTAAAGTGCAGAAATACTTCAAAATCGCAGCCTTTGCGATTTGAGAATTGCGTTCTATTACATTGCGATATCGGTTTGAATTAGATTAATCTTTCAGCCCTTCTCTACAGTCTATTTGTTACTTTTCCTATTGAAGGTAATGGGTAGTGGATGATAATCCTCGAAAAATGGAGGTGCATCCATTTGGCTTCATTCCCCATATCCTGATGGTAGTGAGAAAGCTCAGAGACAGTAGAGAGCATCCAGAACACCAAAGATGGCGGCTGGTGGCGCAAGCAACAGGTTTGGGTCACCGGCCCACTTCCCAACATCAAGTCAAGTTCATTTATTCATCTCCCATGAGAGAAATTTGGTTTAGAGACAGGGTAGTGCTGCATACACAAACAAGGAACAGAGTTACATCCAACATCCAACATAGAAAGAAAGTACATAACTGGTAACCAGATAGTGACCAGAGTGCAAGAAGATCTGAGCTGTCCAATTTGTCCTACCTTGTGGTCAAAAGTACAGTGCTAACACAATTAATGTGCAGTGCACAATAAAGTGATATTAGAGTGCTAGTAAATATTAAAAATGCTGGTACAGATTAGGTTAAAAGTGCAATTCTAGAACACATTTAAAGTGCAGTGCACAATATCGTAACCAACTAACATGCTAACGCAACCATGTTTTCTTGTGTTTGTTCATCACCCAAATGTATGTCATCCATGCATGATGGGTACTTGACAGAACATCAAAGTCATGCTACGTCCGTTTTTCTTGTTCTTGAATGATTTGATTTACGCTTGGCTACAAAGAGTTAAGGCTTCTTTATGGTTCCAACTGTCGATGTACCTCAAGTTACGTCCTTGCGGACTCTCCTTGCGTCAACCCCAAGGGCCTGACGTGCGCCTCCTGAAAATTGTAACCTTTGCATCGAGGAGAAGTAGCAGCAAGGGCTGTGATTTGTCCGCTCACTAAAACCCGACGCAGAGGTTCATGACTGCGTCGAAGAGTCTGTGTGGTCCTTCAGTTGCGTCGACATGTAACCATAACTGAGCCTTTACCGTAGCAGAAAATATTCCAACGCTTATAACGCATACTTTGTACTTTTCTCGTTATTGTTCAAATAAAAGCCATACTCCGATCTATCAATGGTCATCAGTACTCTCCACATACAGATGATGTGGGCGGGTTTGTGTCTCATGCTAACGTGCTAGCGGTGCTAATGTCCGATATCTATTTGCTCCTCTCGCACAGAATTCTTCGGAAAACCCCTCCCGCCCGTCCTGGTTCGCCAGCAGCCCAACGGCGACATGCACGACATCATATCCTAACCCCCCCCCCCCCCCCCCCCCTTCTTATCGGACCTTCTAAACCCTACCCCCTTTTATTTGGAGAACGAATGTAAATACTTGTATTACCATAACTGTCACGTTAATTTTTTCGTCGACTGTCGGCCATTGTTTGAAATATCAAGATGATTTCCAACGCGACGGGAATGTCGGAAAAAGGGATTTATACCTTTATCGGAAACTTTTAACGCACTACTCATTTTTTTCATTTATTTTTCCTCGTAACGTGCAATACTTTACAGACGGCATATTAAGGATACAATATAGTATATACTGTACATCGATATGGGGAAAGTATGATGCTGTTTAAACAGAGGCTTTTATTTTGAAATTTGGCTCCAAAGACTGTTTGAAATTAGATGGCAAAAGAGTGCCAGGGAAAAAAACTTTATATGACTATAGAGAGACTAGCGGCTGAAGATTTAAATGTATGGGCAGCTACACACGGAAACGCACACACACGAATGCTAATGTTGATTTGTGTGTACGCGCACACAGCTTTTGTTTTCAAATAGACATGTAAGGTCAAGTCATTTTCAAAGGTCCACACTTTTCATTGTTTTATTACTGCCTAGAGTTTATTTCTCCATCAAGGCAACCCTTTCCACTTTGGTATTATTGATTTATTTTTAAATTGAGTATGACTTGTTCAATTGACTTAAAACGGCTGACAGTAGACTAGATTGCCACCCTGAAAAATTAGGTATATTTTCGAATAAAAAATCATGTAAAATTTTTCTTTATATTATGTCGATGAAGCAGAATATATCATGGAACCTAGATGTTTTTGGAAACGTATCCTTTTTTTTCTACCTGGAATGTATTTTGTATTAACACAATAAAGGTTTTTTTAAAGTATAAATCTCAGTCTCGGTGTATTTACTACGGAAACATACCTGTAAAATGTTAATTTGTCACTTTCACTTTTTCAACACTTATTAATTCAATGTTTTTGATGACGTCTCTTTGTCACACTGTACTCTGCTTCCCAGAATGTCTGCAGTTTAGTTGGCCTCTGTGTTGATGCTGAGATTCTCGAGATTCATCACCTCAAGCGAGTAGAATAATTTACATCCCCAATGCCAGACACATCCAGCGTTTCTGCAGCTTATGCAAAAGGCCATCTACGGCAGAATACCAACATCTGTTAAAGGTTTGCTCCTGGTATTGTTAGATGAATCACAATTTTGACTTTCACACATTACTACTTGGAGAATATACAGTTAGATTGAATCAGTGAGATTGAATCAATTTATTATATTATATCTTTTAAATATAGGCCTACAGATAAAAATGAATATTGATATTTATTTTAAATTTATCAAAATCCTTTATAGATACCCTTAAAGAAATATAGAGCATGCAATTAGAACATTTTCATTGGTCGTGTACAATAATTAAAAACAAAAGTGCATTGGTATGTGCAATAAAAATGTATCCCAAATTATGAAATGGCTCGGAAAAAAATGCAAGTTTTAAGTTGAAAAGTTGTTTTCCTCTATAAATTTGTTGTGCAGAAGAACAGCCAGTTCGCTTCCCAAATTACAGAAACAACTTCCCCATCCTCCTAAATGTCATAAGTGACATATTATACCACCAGAGATGTGAGTGGGATAAGCCGTTCCAAGCCGTTTTGAAAATCTGCCTCTTCTGATATCACAAGTGGGCGTTTCCACCTAGATGTTTCACAGATCGATGAGTAACGTTTACTACAGTGCACTGGGCTTGCTGGTAGACTGATCTATCCAGCATACATCTAGGTGGACAAGCCCACTTGTGATGTCAGTAGGGGCAGATTTTCAAAACGGCTCGTAACGGCTAATCACACTCACACCTGGTGGTATAATATGTCAAAAAGGCCTTTAAAGGTTTCTATAGGACCAGTGATTCAGTTGCAGGAAGTTGCAGTAGCTCTTCAGCCCTTCACCCTCTCCTTTACTCCCGTTGTCATCACAGCCTTGGTCTTGTTTGAGGACCACCTCACAGATGCTGTGCTCCTCATAGAACAAGCTGATCTTCTCCGACTGCTCCTGGGTCAGAGCTGGGGCCCGCTGGTTGGTTGAGTCGATAGTGGTAGCGTTGGCCTGGGACAGATGCTGAGAACGATGGCCGGATAAAGAGAGGGGTCACGAGTTAAAATATGAACTCTGCTTCTATCGAAAATACAAAGAGTGAGAGCAGCCGGTCAAAGGTCACGAGTTAAAACATGAACGCTGCTTGGATCAAGCTGCCGAAAATTCAACAACATAACGTTTAAGGGGACTCTAGGATGCCACCGGGTGTGAGTGTGATTAGCCGTTACAAGCCGGTTGAAAATCTGTATTAGGGACGTCACAAACGGGAGGGTCCACCTAGATGTACGGATAAACTGATCTATCCAGCACAAATCTAGGTTGTCACGCCTTCTTAGGATGTCACTAAAACAGGAATCAGCTGATTTTGTCTGTGTGTTTGTGTGGCTTTGTCTCTCTCTCTGTGAGTTTGTGTGTGTGTCCCTGTCTGTGTGTCTATGTGTGTGTGTCTGTGTCTTTGTATGTGTCCCTGGCTGCGTGTGTGTGTGTCTGTCTTTGTGTCTTTGTACTGGCTAATCACCCTCCCACCCGGTGGCTAACATTAGGCCCTTTGATGTGTTTATTTCACCATCGGTCGGCGACAGAAACAAGTGACGGTACCTTCTGGAGCAGGGAAGGAAGAGCAGTCTTAGGATTCAGGAATCTGTTTGCTTTGTAGGTCAACCAACCAACCAGCAGTGAGAGAGGGAGGGCCAATGACGCCAGCGCCAAACCGACCACCAAACGTCCCGGCAGCTTGTTATCACCTGATTTGGAACCATTCACACCAGTGGCTACTGTCACAAAAGGGGCAAACCGGGGTTTAGGAACTGAGGTACACACTGGTTATCGCAAATTCAGAATCAGAATTACTTTTAATACATCATATTGCAAAGGTACACAAGAGTACTCAACATCCACATAGCAGCAACAATACAAGATAAAGTAAATAAAATAAATGTTTTGTGCCGGTGAAGGGGGTACTCAGCTGAAAAATATCTTAGAGGGGGTACGCTAGTAGAAAATGTTTGAGAACCACTCGTCTAGAGATATTTAAACATAAAAGACAAATAAAGAGTACAAAAAGGGAGGAATCGGATTCAGAATTGTATGTGCATGCGTGTTTCTTTTTATTCTTTTTTTAAAAAGTTCTTTGTGCCGGGGAAGGGGGTAGCCTACTGAGCTGAAATAATATCTTATGGGGGGGTACACTAGTAGAAAACGTTTGAGAACCACTGTGTTCTGTGTGTTTCATGTATGTTTCCTCTGAACACAAATGTATTTGAACGTTTTAAGTTTGTTAACGGTCCACTGACGCCATCTACTGGCGAAAGTTGGTAACGCTTGTAACGTCTCGTCTGATGTTGTCATGGTAAGCAGCGGCACGCTCCATAACCGTTCCGCACTCGTCTTTATTATGCTTCTTCTCTATCTACAAGTTTGGCTTTGAAAACATTGTTGTTTTACCGTACTTCATCACACCAGGCCCGTATTAACCGAATGTGGTGCCCCTGGGCACTATACCTCAAAGCCCGTTTGCGCATTTTGCGTGCACTTGTGGACCAACTAATCGGAGAGGGGGAGTGATAGTGGTCATCTTGATTTATTTATTGAGTGCTGCATGCAGCGCTCAACTATTGTTTTTCTTGAAGGAGACATATTATGGTGTTTTCCCAACAAGTAAACATAGTTTATGATTTCCAGAAAACATGTTTTTGAAGCTGTTTGCTGGAAATAGCTTTTAGGAAAAAAAAAATCTCGCCTACCGCTATTCCCATGGAGGATTAAAAGGCCAGCAGATAAAAAAAATGGCACCCATTCATTCCTATGAAAACTGGGGAACTGAACATAGGAAAAGACATCACTGTTTAAAATGAATTCGACTCCACTTTTCTTATCCGACGTCATTGCAAAAACGGGGAGTATTGCTGACCTCGAGCGTCTCTACGGTGGAACTACAGTTTTCCGAAGTTTGTCTACAACCAGCGCTCTCTTGATCCATGCGTTCTTTTCGTATTGACTACAATCAGGTTGTCGCCAACAGTGGGAATCACTTAGGTCGAACTTGGCCAACGAAAATATTTATGCCATTTGAAAACCCAATTCACATGTGAAAAAAGAGGAGGCTCAACTTGTGTTGATGTTGAAATTAACTGCCCCCAGTAGTCTTTCTTAAATGTGAAGTCAGCATTTTACTTTCTTACAGTGTATATTGTCTGCTTAATAACCAGCAATAAAGGATTTAATTTCGATTCAAATAATACATTTCTGGAATTGGTATCCATTATTATCAATTGTATTTTCTTCACTTCTATTCTTCTGCTTTACTTTTTTTTGCTTTTGTCTGTGGCATGTTGCTTTAAATATTGCCACCGTAAAGGATTATGGGATACCACTATCTCCTTTCCTTTCGCAAAGGTTGCTCGGGAGTAACCTATGCTAAAGGAGGGTTAAAGGAAGCATCGAGGCTCCTTCACTAAGCATTTTTAGAATTCGAACCACCTTTCCTTCAAGCACTTCCGGGTCATCTCCTTAGGAAAGGAAATTTCCTATGCAAAAAAGAAAATTCGTAGAGATCCCTGCTCAATGGCGCAGGTCAACATCAAGGAGAGATTTGCTTCTGCATCATGGGAGCCAGCCACGCCCTACTCATGACGTGCCGGATGCAGAAATATTCTCATTGTTAGCATTGTTAGCCTTGTAGCATCATAAGCGAGAGGTTTGTCTACACATCCCTCGGCGACTTTAAGTGATAAAAAGTCAACACAGTGCCTCAAAACCATCAACGTCCTTCATGTTAAGTAAAAGGAAAAAAACCTTGGCCACGAGAAGTTAACTGAGCTCTCTCGGAGGCCGGGCCGAAACGACATTTGTTTCACTACGACTCCTTTCAGCTGCCCACCCCCCCTTCTCCTGCAAAAAATAAATAAATAAAACGGCTAGTCCGGAGGGGGGAGCTCGGCGGCAGTCCGGCAGCTCAGCTCCGGCAGAGACTCCCGGAGCTGAGCTGCCGGGCTACCGCCGAATTCCCCCCGCCGGAGCTGCTCGTCCGCTGGTCCACAAAATCGTAGCTATGCTCTAATCGGATGGGGGGTGGGGAAGTGGGAGGTAATATTCAACTGTGCCCCCTTCCTACGTAGGAGGGTAACTTTGGTAACTGTAGGCGGGGTACTTTCAGAAATGCATATCTCACTCAAAAAATCATCTACAGACTTTTTTCAAAGTTTGTATGCGTGTGGGAGCACCAGAGACCCAAAGCAACACCCCAAATCCTAGGAAAAGTGTTGTTTTCATAATATGTCCCGTTTAAGTTTTATTCTTTCTTTCTTCTTTTCTTCTTTAGTATTCTCCATCCTCCATTTTTCACCTAAAGACTCCGTTCCAAAAAAAACAACTGGCGGGATTATTATAATTCTTTCTACAAACATCAATCAATACCATACCTTCCATAAGGCATATCGTTTGTACATCTAGTACCACTACTACTTCAGCTACTACTACTCCTACTACAGCTAGTACCACTACTACTACTATCCTCCAGCTTCGACAGTATCACAGTTTAGCTTCCAGATTTTGTAACAATGTATTTCAGCACTTTGCTTCCTCAGATAATGCAATTCAGCGTCTGTCAGTTTTCGATTTCAGCTTCCAGGTTTTTAGCATCGCACTTCGAAACATTTGACCTTTCAGATTTTTCAGCAGTGCAGGGCAATACATTTTACCTTTCAGTTTCTTCAGTTCAATTTATTTTACATTTCTGCATTTTAAGCAATGCTTTGCGCTTTTCATTCAGCTGTCACTTTATTTGTTTCCAACAATTCTTTTATTTTTTTAATTGTGTGCATGTTAACATTGTTTACTCCATTTAGACTTTTGAACTCTGTTCAAATTCCTTGACTTGATTTAAGCCATTTAACGTTTCTTTACGTCTAAATCTATGTGGTTTTATTAAAACATATTTTATTCCTCACTTTGTACCACAGCACTCACTACATTTTCTGCAGGAATAGTTATTAATATTATTGTTATTTTTTGTGAAATTAAGGCCCTGTCCACACTAACCCGGGTAAATATAGAAACAGACATTCTCAATGAAAACGATCTCCGTCCACACTATCGTTTTCATAGTTTATGGAATGTTTTGCATCCACGTTCCAAACAGATTTTCTTTTGATAAACAGTGGTTGTCATGGTTACGCGACTCCGGCCACGCCTCTCTGTCTAGATAAGGGTTAGTGTGAACAGGGCCTCATATTCATAAACGAGTAATGTATGGTCCTTCAACTTCCAATTTCAAGTGAAAAATATAATAATTTACGAAAAATATTTGTAAAGCTTGTTTCATGTGGTGCCCCCACTGGTTGTCAGTGGTTAGGGCCCCTGGGAACGGGCCCACATGCCCTCATGTGAAAGGGGCACATTGCCCCTTTCACACCGCCGCAAAATCGGGGCCGGTTCCGGGCCAGTTCGGAGCAAGGGCCAGGGCTTTGGTTTCACACCGCCAAAGAACCGGCTCCGGCCCCTAAAAACCGGTTCAACTCTGGCCCCACTTTAGAGCTGGGCTAGAACTAGAACCGCTTTTACGCCGGGGGCAGGGGGCGGAGTTATCCGTACCTTCATAAACAGGAAGACCAACGAAGACCGGCATAAACAATGGACGTGAATCCGTGTATGGTTCTTTTTTGTTTTTTCTGATTTTGTTTTAAATCGGAATATTCAAAGAACGAACCATACACGGATTGAATCGAAGACGAAATTGTTGTTGTTGTGTTTGAAACTGGCGCGAGGGTTCTTCTGCGCGCCTAACCTGACGCTTGATCATTGTGTGGTGGTTCAACGCGTCAACGCGCCAACGCAGCTAGATGATTCCATGTCCATGCAAGTGAACGGAGCGTTCCCTCTTCGTCATAACTATCAAACCAAACATCCTTCACATTCACCGAGCGAACATTATGAAAGTAAAATGCACATTTCTCGCTAAAAATGTTTCCATAAACGCATTTAATGGCGTAACTATGTTACTATTTCCACCCAGAATAAAGAAAGATGTCGGCCGTATGCTTCTGTCCAAGCTCACTAGCGGAGACGTTTGTAGTGACGTCATGACGTTGCTCACGCCGGCTCCATGGCTGGCTCTAGCCGGTGTGAAACCAACCGGTTCTTAACTGGGGTAAGGCTGGAACCAGTTTGGAACTGGCCCTAGCACCAGCCCGGAACTGGCTCTCGGTTCTTTTTGGTGTGAAAGCGGGATAACCACGGCCCTGCATCACACCATAGAGAGTGAAATGGAACATGTGCCGTCTGCGTGGTTTGTTGGAGAGGAGTTTAACTATCTTTCGACCCTGGGTAGGCGCCAGGGGTCGAAGGCAGAACACACTTTACCACGCAACCCACCTGACGGCTCACGTACTGGCTCACTGAAGAGGCCCTTCGGCCTGTAGGGGGCGATGTGAACACGATCCTGAACACAGCAGTTTTGTGTGCGTTTGTGTGTGGAGTATGTGTGTGTGTCTTTCTCTGTGTCTCTGTGTGTGTGTCTCAGTCTATTTGTGTGTGTTTCTGTGTGTGTGTAACTGTCTTTGTGTTTGTGTGTGTGTGTGTGTGTGTGTGTGTGTGTGTGTGTGTGTGTGTGTGTGTGTGTGTGTGTGTGTGTGACCGTGTCTCTGTGTGTGTGGTTGTGTCTATGTATGTCTGAGTCTGTGTGTGTTTGTGTGTGTGTCTGTGTCCGTGTGGCTCTGTCTCTTTCTGTGTGTGTGTTTGGTTGTGTCTATGTGTCTGTGTGTGTGTGTGTGTGTGTGTGTGTGTGTGTGTGTGAGGGTCTATTTGTGTCTGTGTGCTTCTGTCTGTCTATGGCCCCGTCCACACGAAGCCGATTTCATGGCGAAACCGCAAAGGTCTTGTACGGTTCGGCCTTCCGTCCACACGAAGCCGGTGAATCCGCTGACCGAAACCGTAAACTTCTGAAACCACCCTCGGAGGTGGTTTCAAATCTACCCGGTTTCGTTTTGGATTCGTGTGGACGTCTGAAACCGACTGAAACCGTAAACCATGACGTCATCGCCCCACCCCTCGACCCTCTAGCCAATGACTGTTAAGCCCGCGGAGTCTCAGAACTCCCAACAACAAAGATGATGGCGGACTACAGACTTGTAATCGTTCTGCAGTAGACCATGTCCCTTGTTGGGTGGCTAAGCCATTATTTATTGAGACTGTTGACTGACCGTTTGTTTGTGTTGTTAGTGGTTCGGGGGGCAGCCTTTATGCGCATGTTCGCCTCTTCTTCTTATTTAATTTTCTTCCTGATTTCGCTTGACTCCGTCTTTACGGAGATACTCCGAAACCGGATAGATCGAAACCGGAACGGTTTCGCCCGTTTCGGCTTCGTGTGGACGGGGCCTATATGTGTGTGTGTGTGTGTGTGCCTCTGTCTTTGTGTCTGTGTGTCCATCTGAGTTTCTAAAACCATAACCAACCACCACACAGCTTCAATCACCACTATAACTTCTATAAACTAGACAAATATTTGAGGACCACTGTAACACAAAACCAACCTGATTGATCACATACTGGCTCGCTGAAGAGGCCCTCTCGCCCATAGGGGTCCACACGAGCCTGAATGCAGTAGCTGTTCCCAGGGTCGTTCAGCCTCAGTCGCACCCTCTTGTCTGCCACACCCTTCTTCTCCAGCACCTGTGATGGATGTTGGTTAGAAAATGGACAGATATTTTCTTTTGTATCCATAACAACTGACCAGGTTATGCAGGTCATTGAGGAGCTGTTTGTGTGTGTGTGTGTGTGTGTGTGTGTGTGTGTGTGTGTGTGTGTGTGTGTGTGTGTGTGTGTGTGTGTGTGTGTGTGTGTGTGTGTGTGTGTGTGTGTGTGTGTGTGTGTGAGAGAGAGAGACAGGGAGATAGAGAGAGAGAGAGAGATATAATTGCCATAAAAGTCGTATTTTAAAGTTGATCTTGTATTTTGCGTCAAAGATGCCAAAAAGATGACTTAGGCAGATAATGATGATGGGATATAAAAAGCACTCTGATGAGGCACAGTGAGTCAGCAGCGTTAGGAGAGTAGAGGTAGGTTAGATATCAACATTTTGGAAAAAATATGACTTCAGGCTAACGATATCACAGGCCTGTGACGTAATTTTTTTCCTCTCTTGTTATTTCTTTATTATTTTTTTGACTGACGGTTAATCCCCAGGGCCAGTTTGATTCGGACATGAGAAACCACATGGGAGGAAATTAATTAATGTTTCCCAGAACCCTCCAGCCCAAATCAGATTGCATCAACAATAAAACACAAAGAGGACTTCAGGGGTTCCCCTTTTACAACCGACAGCACAAATTCACGTGTGTGTGTGTGTGTGTATGTCTATTTGTGCATGTGTGTGTGTCTGTCTGTGTGTGTGTGTATGTTTGTGTGTATGTCTATTTGTGCGTCTGTGTGTGAGTCTGTCTGTGTCTGTGTGTGTGTCCCTATATCTGTGTCTGTGTGTCTATCTGTGTGTCTAAACCCATAGACAACCACCAAACAGATCCCACCACCACTATAGCACATCTATCAACGTCCATCAAACCCTCTCGTACACAGAGAGAGCTCTCAGGACCACCCTTCCATTTAACAGATGCTTTTATCCAAAGCGACTAACAACCATTCATTCACCCATTCACACACCGACGGCGGAGTCGACAACGCAGGGCGACAGGCAGCTCGTCAGGAGCAGTTAGGGTGAGGCATCTTGCTCAGGGACACCTCGGCACTCCGCTAGGAGGAGCCGGGGATCGAACCAGCAACCTTCCGGTTACCAGCCAACCCGCTCTACCTCCTGAGCCAGTGCCGCCGACCGGACCACCCCTCCCCCCTGGCGCCCCCTTGTGGTCATTACGTGGTCAGGCCGGTCCTTCCTCCAGTACTGCAGCACGTAGGAGACCTTGCTGTAGCAGTCTGTCAGCGGGCGGAGCACCCTGAGCACGGGGTCCGCCATCACCACCTCCACCTCTTCGGCTTTGAACTCCACCTGCAGGGTGGGGGCCCCGATGACGGCTAGGGTGGGGGGGATGGGGGAGAAGGGCGGGAAGGAGAAGGGAAGCAGCAAAGGAGGAAAGGAAGGAGGGGATAGAGGGAGGGAGTTCATTGATTGGTTTAGGCTTCATTGGCCGACAATTTAAAAAACTGAGGACAAAAGATTGTTTCTTGACCCCAACATCTCTTTGTGTTGATCAAGCTTGCGTGTGTGTGTGTGTGTGTTAGCGTGTGTGTGTGTGTGTGTGTGTGTGTGTGAGTGCAATGTGTGGGTGCAATGTGTGTGTATGCTTGTCATTATCAGTAGTCGTATGTGTGTGTTTGTGTGTGTGTGTGCGGGGGGGGGGGGAGCCGGTGGACTCACTGTCCTCCGAGGGTTTGTGGAGGACCTTCACCCAGCAGGACTTCGCGGTCCCGGCCTCCGCCCGGACCCTCAGGACGAAGACCCCCAGACAGCTGGGGACGGGCCCCATGTCACAGTGCCGGTCCCCTGTGTGGTTACACACTGTCTGGAAGTCCTCCATGCCCCTAGGGGGCGACAGAACAGTACAGGGACTTCAGTTTAGATACCCCTCTCATAATTACCTACTTTATTTTAGTTGTATTAATAACATTTTTTATTGTGATCTATGCTGCTACTTATTTAAACATTTTTTATTTTTCTAAGTTACTTTAATTTGTATTTATTTTTGTATAGGCATATACATTAAATACATAATGCTTTGATATTAAAAAAATAGTAAATAGGAGAGAGAGAGAGATAAAGAGAGAGAGACACAGACAGACAGACAGACAGACAGACAGACAGACAGACAGACAGACAGACAGACAGACAGACAGACAGACAGACAGACAGACAGCGCCCAGTAGTGAGGGAGCGGTATAGCCCAGGGCCTCATTTCCCGATAGGAAAACGAGGATCTTGCGAACCTTCCTATATTTCTTTGGAGCGTTTCCGAAACTCCTCTTAACATGAACGTGCGTGCACTGCTCTAACGACATTCGTAGGATTGTAACGGTGCTGAAATGGGCTCTGTAGGAGGGGGAGACGCAGGAATGTCTCAGGAAAATAGGCTTAAAAAGGGTTCAAATATCACCACATCAAGGCCAACAGCAGAGTAGCCTACGAAGTGATAGATATAACATTAATTAGCTAATGCTAATATTAAAACACAATTGATTACGCCTAGGCCGATAGGACTGATATGCTATATCAGTCCTAATCCTGAACACACTGTGAGTCCATTTTTTTCACTGCATTTTCCCCCCTGAAATAATTCCATGTTGCAAAAATCAAAAAATAGCTTGTGTGACAAGTACATTTATTGATTGATTGATTCTTTTAATGACCACACAGCCAGGATGGTGGAATTTGTTGTCAGCTTGGTACAGGTTCCAACTTAAAAAACATATAACACAGATATACATACAGAATACACACTACACAATACATAAGGGCCATGATTAATCCTTAACGTTCAGAGTTCAGAAAGTTTATTGCAGTTGGGATGAAACTGTTTTTTAACCGGGTTGTTCTGGAGGCAATTGTCCTTTAACGCCCCCCAGAGGGCAGTAGCTTGAAGGCATAGTGTGCAGGGTGAGTGGGGTCGGAGATGAATTTCAGTGCTCTGCGTAGTGTCCGTTTGTGGTAGAGTGAATCAAGGGATGGAAGGGGTGTGCCAATAATTTTGGATGCTCTATTTATGATGCGTTGTAGTTTCTTCCAGGAGAGTGAGTCTAGACTGCCGAACCAGACTGTGATGGAGAAGGTGAGGATGCTTTCTACGATGGCTGTGTATAAGTGGAGCAGAAGATGGGACCTTACCCTGAACTTCTTGAGCTGACGGAGATGGAAAAGTCTTTGCTGGGCTTTTTTGTAGATGTGGTCTGCGTTTATTTTCCATTTGAGGTTATTGCTGATGTGGGTTCCAAGGAGTTTGAATGTGTCAGTGATGGAGATGGATTCACCTTTAATGAGCACAGGAGTTTTGGGGGATGGTTGGCGTCTTGGGGCGATGATGAGTTCCTTTGTTTTTGATGAGTTGAGTATGAGATCATGGTCTGTACACCAGGTCACTGCTTGGTTGATCTGTGCACGGTATTCTGTTTCTTGGTTGTTGGTGATGAGTCCTATGATGGTTGAGTCGTCCGCGTACTTGTACAGGTTGACAGAGCTGTGGTGGGATGTGAGCTTGTTTGTGTAAAGGGAGAATAGCCAGGGTGAGAGAACACAGCCTTGGGGTGTGCTTTTACTGAGGAAGAGAGGGGAGGATGTGGTATTTTTGATATTCACCTTTTGTTGCCTGTTCCAGAGAAAGCTGTGAATCCAGTGACAGATGCATGGGTCGATGTTCATGTCCAGTAATGTATTGAATAGTTTGGCCGGGTTTATTGTGTTGAATGTAGAGCTGAAATCCATGAACAGGATGCGGGCATATGTGTTGGCGGACTCCAGGTGGTTCAGAATGTGATGAGGTGTTGCTAAGATGACGGTGTCTTCAACTGACCTGTTGGCTCTGTATGCAAATTGACATGGGTCCATGAGGGGGGTGGTGACAGATTTCAAGTGATTTAGTATGATGCGCTCAAATGATTTCATAACTGCTGATGTCAAGGCAATGGGTCTGTAGTCATTGAGGCAGGAGATGGTCTTGGTTTTGGGAACTGGGATGATAATGGATTCTTTGAAGCAGTTGGGTACTGAGCTTTGGCAGAGGGAGGAGTTGAAGATGTTGGTAAAACCCCGGCCAGCTCCGCAGCACAGTGGTGGAGAACGGAGGGGCTAATGTTATCTGGGCCGGGGGCTTTATTCCTCTTAAGTCCCTTGAAGGTGCTCCTCACCTCCTCCTCGTAAATGGCGAAAGGGGGGGGAGGGAGGGGGTCTGGGAGAGATGGTGGTGGAACCGGTGCCTGCTCAAACCTCCCATAGAAAGTGTTAAGTGAATCAGGAAGCTGATTGTCGCTGTCAGGTGTGGGGGTGGGTTTCTTTTTGTAGTTTGTCATGTTTTGTAATTTTTTCCAGATAGAGCGGGTGTCACTATTAGTGATTTGTTCTTCTAATTTAGTGGCATAGTTGGATTTGGCTCTTCTTATTGCAGATCTCAGTTTGTATTTGGCAGCCATATATTGTTCTTTATTTCCTGTCAAATGAGCTGAATTTTTCTCCTTTCTTATTATTTTAATGTCCTTGTTAAACCACGGTTTATTATTATTGTAGTGTTTGACTTTTTTGAGTGGAATGCACGGGTCAACGCAGTAATTGACGTATGACGTCACTGCTTCAGTGACGTTGTTCAGGTCACCTGCGGCATGGAAAACATCCCAGTCCGTGCACGCGAAACAACCCCGAAGTTGTTCAATGGCTTCGGGGGACCAGCACCGGAGAAAGGTTGTTGGTGTTTTGGAGGATTTAACTTTTTGCCTGTATTTTGGAATTAGCAGCAGCATCGCGTGGTCGGACCAGCCCAGCGGAGCCCTCGGGAAAGCATGGTAAGCCTCTCTGATGGAGGTGTAGCAGTGGTCAAGCGTGTTGGTCCCTCTGCTGGGGCAATTAACCTGCTGATGGTAGCCGGGGAGCTCAGATGATATGTTGGTCTGGTTAAAGTCCCCGAGGACGATGAAGCTGTGTCCGGGTGTGAATTCTCCACTGAGGAGACGTAGTTGGCTAACTCGGCTATGGTGGTGTTAGCGTTAGCCTCAGGTGGAATGTAAACACAGATCATAATAATTGATGCGAACACCCCGTGAGAGGAATGATGGTCTGCATTTGACAGTGAGGTATTCCAGGTGAGGGGAACATACATGTGTGAGTTCAGTAGAATTTGTGCACCAGCGTTCATTTATCATGATGCAAACACCACCGCCTTTTGCCTTGCCCGATAGTTTGGAAGATCTATCGGAACGATGTAATGTGAAACCTGGAAGAGTTACCGCTTGGTCTGGTACTGACTGATTGATCCAGCCAGGTCTCTTTGTCAGGCAGATGGCAGAGCAGTCACTGTAGTCTTTGTCGGTTTGGATCATAAGTTGTAATTCGTCCATTTTGTGCCGGAGGGATCTTACGTTTGACAGCAGAAGGTGGCCGGTAAGGGCGTCTCCTGAACCTGGCAAAGGTGCCGGAGCGGCGGCCCTTTTGGGCCAGCAGCCATGGTGTTGAGTGGCTTGCGCTGTAGATGTTTAATTCCAGTAATTTCTCCTCCAGCAAGGATGTAGATGGGCCCAGATCACTGTGAGAGGTGGATCTGAGGTTTAGAAGCTCCGATCGGGTATACTGGATTATGCACGACACTTTACAAACAAATAACGCAGACAATAAAATGACAGACAGGAACACTGCTTGTACTGTGGCAAGCCTCACGGCCGCCATCTTCCTTGGAAGATTTATCTTAATGTGCTGATTTCTGAAACATGCTTTGCGCATCAAAGGGAGCAGACTTTGGGCCCTATTTTAACGGTCTGAAGCGCAAAACGGAGGTAGCTTTGTGGGCGGGGCTCTGCCGTAGTTGCGATTATACCGGCGGATAAACTACTCTTGCGCCCGATGCAAATCTAAAAAGGGTTGCCCAGAACTAGCCTAATTAACCATAGGTGTGGTTTGGGCGTAACGTGCAATAAACCAATGCGAGTGCCATCTCCCACCCCCTTTAAGAGCCATGAGCGCATTTGAACCTGACGAGTTGATATTTTGACAGCGCGTTTACAGTCTCCGATGAGACAGAGGCTTGACCACATGAATTTCAAACTTCGAATGGCTCAGTTTATGGCCAAATAATATGCCCTAATTCACACATGGAATAGCGTTTTCTTCTACAAATTCCGGACACAGTCCAATAAATTCCAAGTGAACTTCATAACAGCCTCACCGAAGCGCCTACAGGGCTTAATGCAAACAATCGCAACAAAAATCGCCAGCAGAAATTCTCTGACACCCGCTGGTCTCAGCATGATTCATGTACAGTATGTCTTCTGTCATTGATCAATATGAGGAAATGTAACCACGATGGTTGAATTAAAATCAGTGGAAGACAGCAAGTGGAGCTCGAAAGCAACCTCCACCACAAGAGCAATGGAATCATTTGATTTTATTACATGCCTTGTGACGTGGCGTTGGATCGGTACATTTCGCCTGCGCATGTATTTTTGGAATTTAAAATTGCTACAATAAATTACGTTGTTGTTGACTTCTAACCTGCCTCTGTCTTTGCTGTTTAAAGCTAACAATAGTCTATGAGTAATATATCGGCGGTAACAACTGTTTTTGGGGTATTGCGAAATTGCGCCAGCTGGACATTCAGTGGCATTGGATGTGTTTTAATAAAACATTTCCAATATGTTTTATAATGACCGCTGGTGACGGAATGACAGCTGGTCAAGCCACTGAGGCTATAGTAGGCTAACGATGCTCTTAGCATCCTACCAGTACCCCTGGAGTAAAAAAATATATTCCTCCTGTTCCTGGAGGTCACACAGACACAGATGGAGAGAGAGAGAGAGAGAGAGAGAGAGAGAGAGAGAGAGAGAGAGAGAGAGAGAGAGAGAGAGAGAGAGAGAGAGAACCTCATCTGGGCTGTGTAGGTGAGATTGCTGGGGGAGTATTCTGGGATGTCCCAGGTGAGGACGGTCCCCATGTTGAAGGAGACCACCATCACGTTGTCCGGTTTGGGCAGCTGTGAGGACACCTCTGTGAGAACACAAACAAACAAACAACACAAACACAGACCAACCAATGAAAAGAAACAAAACACTTTGTCTTGTTTTGAAGGGACAACTTTAAAAAATTCGTCTGGCATTTTGAGTAATGTATTAGCTCAAATCAATGTCGTCATTCATAAATATGTCCTCATTGGTGCAAAATCAGCTCCTAACGCTGCTGATTGACTGTGTACATATTACACCACCAGGTGTGGGTGTGATTAGCCGCTACAAGCCCTTTTGAAAATCTGCCTCTTCTGGACATCACAAGTGTCATGTCCACCTCGATGTGTGACGGGTAGATCAGTCTACCCGCCTACCCAGTGGAATGTAGCAAACGTTTCTCATCTATCCGTCACACATCTAGGTGGACACGCCCACTTGTGATGTCACTAAGGCACAGGTAAGTAATGATTTTCAAACGGCTTATACCAGCTTATCACATCCACAAACCTTTAAAATAGGACTCAGGCAATGCTATGAGGCTAATGGCTAGCTATGAGGCTAACGGCTAGCTATGAGGCTAACGGCTAACGTCTAGCTATAGCTTAACAGCTAGCTATGAGGCTAACAGCTTACGGCAAGCAATGAGGCTAACGGCTAGCTGTGAGGCTAACGATACTGAGAAACAGGTGAGTTGGTACGAACCGGTGAATTGGAGTAAGCTCGCGGCGACTATGAGGACTCTGATCCTGGCTGCCATGGCAACGTGAACACAGCGAGCTCTCTGCTCTCTTTCGGCGTCTGAACGAGTGGAAGTGTTTTTCTATCCAGGTAGGGAGAGGGGGCAGGTAGATCGTAAATAAAGCAGAAGTGACTGGTTCTCGGTAAGGTGGAGGGATGTTTTATTGTTGGTAAGTTAGTTCCGTTTGCGTTGGTTTTATATGAAGCAGAATAGAATGAGGAGGTATTGTGGTGAAATGTGTGGACATATGGGAGGCAGACATTTAGGGGTAGGGGGAAATAGATGGCTGGGTTTGGGAGTGTGTGTGTGCGTGTAAGTACATTTGTGCGCACAAAGGCCGGGATTGTTGCCCCGGATTGTCCCGCTGCCTGGGCACCGGCGCCGGAGCACCACCACCTCCGGCAGGAGATAATCCGGGGCAACAATCCCTTTCTCCTCCATGTCGCGGTTCAATCTGGACAGGGAGTCAAAGCCAAAGTTCCTTTCCCCCAATTACTTCTCCACCATGGCCGAGATAACCCCCACTACGAGTGTCGTTGTGGAACTACCAGAGACGTCAGAGAACCCGACAAAGGCTAGTCTTTTCACCAAATGGGAGCTTTACGCAAACCTTACCTTATGTTGCGTGTTACGTGCCATAACACCAACAGCAGAACAGGTATCCAAATAACAAAGAAGTGTACAACACTTGCGTTACACTGTGTGTATTCACACAAACACACATGTGGCGCTCGCACCGTCGTAGCTCATCGTCTCATTGGTGGGCCATATTCTCTGGGCGGGCAAAGCAGAGAAACTGTGGGTAACCTGGACCCTTATGACGAAATATGGGGCCAAATTCAAAATTGGCGAGTCGAAAATTAAAAAAAATTCAAAGGCGGAGCAAGATACCTAGTAGGGCTGGGCGATATATCGAATATATGCGATGTATCGCGAGATGTTCTCCAGGGGATGTATAAAATGCCCCTGTCACGAACATCAAATACAAATTGGCACGTAATCTGTTTCTTTTTGCCGCCGCCGGCATACTCATTGTGCGTTCACACCAAACGCGACGGGGCGACAAAATCCCATATAAAGTGAACGTAGACGCGTATCGGGTGAATTCTTCGCGAGAGAAAACCGGCAACAAGTTTTGATTTGTCACGCCACGCGAGCGCGTTCACGAGGATTTGTGGCGCGACAAATTCGCTCGAGTTGAAATGTATTTTAATTTCTCGTGATGACAGCCAATCAGCGTTCAACAGCGTGGCCACTGAGTGACATGTGTAACGTAAACAGCCAATCAGCGTTCAACCGTCAAACTCAGTGCAGTGCAGTCCGGGGTGAACTGCAGCATGGAGGAGAAAGTGATTGTTTGCCGTTTGCGACTCCCGGAGCTCTATATATAATAGTATATAATTAGAGCTGTTAAGCGATTAAAATATTTAATCGTGATTAATCGCATTAATGTCATAGTTAACGATTAATCGCAAATTATTTTTCTATGCTAAATATCCCTTGATTTTTTTGTCCCATAATTCTTCTGATTTTAATTCTCTTATCAACATGGTGAAGTGCATCGGCTTGCCTTGTGCAAATGATTTTTTATTGATAACAACATTGGCATATACTGATCAAAACAGGGCGATACAAAAAAAGAGCCTATAGTGCAATTAAACGACTGCTTTGAACAAATGTCATTTGAACATAGCAGTCAGGCTACTGCTTCTTTGTTTTGAGCCAAAGAATTTTTATTTTTTTTTAAATAAAATAATTGCGTTAATCGCGCGCTAAAATTTTTAACGTCGTTACAATTGGTTTGCGTTAACGTCGTTAATAACGCGTTTAACTGACAGCTCTATATATAATATAATATAATTGTATAATATCACGGCCAAAAGCTCTGTGCACCTCCGACGTCTCTCCCTCTTCCACAAAAGGTAAAAACATGCAATGGCACAAACACACTCACTCACTCCCCCCGCCCGTTGCGAGTCCGCGAGATTCTCATGGACGCGCGTGTGTGACGTAGACTGGGCGGCGCGCTGCTGTAGGTGTGTGTACCTCCGACCGGTGAGTGAGAACAGCGAGAGAGAAAAAAGGATGGAAACTGAGGATTTGGTTTTGAAAAAGAATAGCATTGGATCCATCGTCTGGCAGTGTATATATAATAATTATTATGCATACAGTTAATAAATAATTAACGGTTTGAATAAATGCTGTGTTGGTAAATCTAACTTGATGTGATTTTCCTTTTCTTAAGTGCAAGTTCTAAATTGTTCCAATACAAAGCACTAATGAGTTTAAACAATATGTTGTTTCATGTAATCTACATGCAGACTTATATTTCAGGAATACTAGAATTATTACTGACGTAACATTATACCAGACATGGTTGAATCGAGCATTTATGATGTGCTCTAGAGGAGATTCAAAATATATCGAGATATATATCGTGTATCGAGATATAGTAAAAAAATATCTAGATATTCATTTTGGCCCATATCGCCCAGCCCTAATACCTAGTGCTCGTTTTACACCCAACGCCATTTCTAGCTACTGGGGGAACATAGGCAGGCTAGGGGAACTCATATTAATGTTAGAAAAAGAGAAAACATTTTTATTGCCATTGGACCTTTATGGTCCAACAAGGAGGATCAAATAGAGAGAACCCTCTGATGGGGGCTCCGGCGGGGGACCACCTGCGATTGGCAGGCCTGACCTGGATCAGTTCCTTTGTTGGACTCGGAATCGTGCTGCTATGCGTCAATGGAATGGGCTCGAAGACATCGTGGTCTTTCGTAACTTCTTGCTCTCTCTCGCGGGCGAGACGTCTTTCCACCTTTGACATGGCGTTTTTGTCGCTAAACCTACGGTCAGGGACGCTGGAAGTAATTCACAGTTGGGGGGGCTGAGAAACGTTCCGATGACGTCATAATGCGAAAGGTCAAACATAAATAAATAACGTTCTCGATAGGGTGTTACACTTGGTTATTTATATGCCTAGTAATCATGTGATAAAGGCTATAATGAGATGTCATCACAACCAACCTGTATTAGACCAGAGGTTTTAGAAATACACCATAAGGCCAACTTGTGAATGTGCTTCATTGAATCACACATGAAATGCAAGTATTTCTCAGAATGTCTTTAATTAAGACCTCAAATATTTAATTACACGCACAAGGTACTGATAGTATGCATTACAGTGTTATGAACAAATAACAGCCTAGATGAGGCTAACTGATTTTGATTTAACGTTAAGAAAAGAAACTCCTTCCTCCGAACTCCGAAGCAAACGCACGCATGCAAGCACGCACACAGTGGTGAACTACAAACCATCCTCCTCTTGCTCCCATTCAAAGAACTACAGAAGAACACACACAAAAAAGAAGTAAATTAGTACTATTAGCCAAAAGGTCTAACAACAACATTTTTTTTTCCCAACTAATCCAGCTGCACGGCCACTACATAATGAGAACACAAACCAACCATCTGATATCGCTAATCAAGGGCCCACACCGATATGCAGTTAAAAGACATTTTCTTACCTTAAGTAGATGGTATGACTCCAAAGGTGGTCTTTCGTTCTGGGGTGGTGCTGATGAATTCCGTCATCAGAGCAGGGACGTCCAGTGTATCCAGAATATCCTGGTGCATATGTAGAAGGGCCAGGTGAGTGAGTCTTCTCTGTACGACGGTGTTGCTCAGCCAGGTCTTCAAGCGGCGCAGTGCAGAGAATGACCTCTCTGATGAGGCCACGGAGATGGGCAAGGAAAGAGCGAGATGGAGTAGATTTCCTACGTCCTTGAAAAGACCTCTTGTTTGGGCGTGCAGGGAAGACATGAAAGTGGCGAGGTCATAGAGCGTTCCAAATTTCTCCTGCCGTGTAAGCCCCACCAGCATCCGAAGTTGCATATGCAGACCAGGCACATCAATATTACCCGGCAGCTTGAGAGAGACCAGGTCTTCTTCTGTTCCAACCATCCCGTTTGTGGCAGAAAGCAAAGTTGCTTCCCTTAGTGCGGCAGTTGTCATGCCACTCTGGTCAAATCGGCGCTCTATTTCAGCATGGACAAGGTCCAGTGCCTCAAAAAACTGCATTTTCCATGATGCCGCTCCCTTTGAAGTAACAGCATCTTCAGTCTGCCTTGTGTCACGGTATCTGGATGGAGTTTTCGTGATCCGGTTGGTGGTTGGGTCAGGCATCTTCAGATCGTATTTAGCTGCTGATGCGTTGGTCTTATTCAGCAGCTCCTCCATAGCATTATCGTTGCGCAGGGCCTGTATGCGCTCTCTCAGCGTTTTTATGCATTCCAGCGCTCCAGCAGCTGTGGCCTTCTCAGCTTGAAGCACTTTAGCCACAGCTTCGCAAGGAGTGAAGAGGGCCTCGGAGCAAAGAAGACCAAACATGGTCTTTCCCTTTTTGGCTTGTTTCAGTAGCCCCGATATCTTTGCCTTCATTTCGCCGCGAACATCTTGCTGGATGGTTTGTAGGGTTTTGAGAAGTGGGCCAAATGCACGGATTATCCTGGATACTGCAAGGGCTCTCACGCACCACCTCGTAGGACACAGTCCAAGGATGTTACATCTCGCATCCTCATCACCGAAACAGGACTCAAAAGTTGTCCGTCGCTTGTTGGATTCCCTGATTATGTTGGCTGCGCTCTGGACGAACTGAAGAGTCTCCGATATAAGCGGCACCTCTCTCGCAACCTCCTGGAGTGCCAGGTCAAGGGAGTGATTGCAGCAATGCACAAACAACGATCCCTGACATACCTCTCCAAGTCTTGCTTGCACTCCAGAAAATCGTCCGGACATATTGCTTGCGCCATCAAAACAATATCCCTTCAGCTTCTCTAACGGAAGGTTGAGACGCAAAAACACGTCTTTGATGCACACAAAAAGAGTTTCTGCTGTGGTGTCGGGCGCGTTATAGTAACCAAGAAACCGACTGTGCTGGATAAAATTGTCATCTGTGTAAAACAAGTGACAAGAGAACTGTTCTTTCGCTGTTATATCAGTGGTTCCATCAGCAATTAGCCCATAGTATGGGGAACCAAAAGCCTCTCTCACCACAACGCGCTGAACGGCATGGGCAAGACGCTCAATGATTTCATTTTGGATGTTGTCCCCCATCCAGTTGTCCCTCCGGAGAAGCCACTCACGAGCAGCAGGCAGGTCGTACGTCCTCTCTAACATCATCTGCCAAAATGTGCCATCCCGATGTTCTTTTCCTCTCAGCGGCAACCCCTGACGAGCTAGAAACTTGATGGAACGAAACGCCAGCTCCAGAACAGTCTGGGCAGTCACCTGGTCCTTGGCGATAGCCTGTGAGAGGAGCGCGTTGATAGGCGTTTGTTTTAACGCTGACAGCTTGCTGACTACCTCCAAGTGGAAACTGGATTTCTCATGTTCCCGAAATTTGTCCCCTGCTTTTCGCCAATTGCCAAACCCCCCCTTCATAAACACCCCCTCCCTCATTCTTTCTGCACAGTTTCTTCTCCATCGCCGAACAGCACACAAAACACACAGCTCTGTCAGTGTCTTTCAGATAATGAATCCATGGCCATTTCGAAAACCACCCTGCCTTGAAAGATCTGGAGAAGTTTTCATTGGCAAAACGCCTGGCTGGGAACGAAAAATCTTTTGGCTGAAAAGGCTCCTCTATCAGACTGTAGCTAGTGCTAGCTTCCCCGCCGCTAGTAGAAGCAACAGAATCAACCGACGGCGCCGCAGCAGTTAGCATCGCCGGCTCATCCAAGCTCTCCTCCTCCGGTCTGATGATCCTTTGATGGTAAAGACACTTGAATGCTGACACATTCTACATTCGTAGTAGTGTTTTGCCTTTTGGTGGAACCATGACCCACAGGATCTTTGAAAAAATCCGAAATTCTTTTCTGACTCATTTGACTATCGGACTATTTATTTCCGCGGGGGTTTTTGAATTTCACATTCAGCCTCTCGCCGGGGGCTGGGGGGGCTGCAGCCCCCCCAGCCCCCCCACTTCCAGCGTCCCTGCCTACGGTAGCATGTATGGAAGCCAGTGTCCTCGGGAATATCTTCAAACAGTCAGTGTTTGTAGTTTTCAGCCATGTCCCGAGACTCACCCCTCAACCTGAGTCACCGTTGTGTGCTTGTCCTGAATGTATTCCATCGTGTGGTGATGAAATCATCTAACCCCTCATGCTTCACAGAAGTAATGTGCATATAACAGTGTTTGTATTTAGATTTTTTTAAGACTTTCTAGTGCGTTTTCATCGTCGTCGCTACTGCTCGATTGAAGCCGTGGTGGCCTCCATCTTGCAATTCTGTTGACAAAATTGCCGCTACCTCATTGGTGTAGCAGGATTATGGTCGCGAGTGGTGCCATGGTTCTACACGTGAGTGTAGAACCATGGCACCACTCGCGACCATAATCTTATTACGCTCTGAAGAAACTAGTTCTGCATAAAACATAGCCACTAGGAGAATCGACTGGAATTTCAGCGACAAACATTTTTTTTGTATCGTAGCATAACTCGTTTTTATGAACTAAAGATTGTGTAGATGCACGCCTTAGGAGCGGGATGTAACGGTAACAGGGTTCACCTTATGGCCTATACTATGAAACTACTTCTTCGAGTTTAACTCCCTCTGCATCAGCAATCGTCTAGTCGGCGAACAACAGGGTGAGTAGAAAGGGACATTTGTGGAACTTCTGTTAACAGACCCGCCGTGGTTTAATTAGCAGCTTGGAAACACAGATCTGTGATATCGTCGGAGTAATAATTTATACACTTTATGGTCGGCGTGCTAGCTTGTGGAGATTGACATGACAGGGGCTAATTGACATCGGAGGGTTAGTCAGTTTTAAGGCTGCCAGCCATGTATTAAGGGCTGGTTTCCAATTCAAAGATAGCCTGTGGAAATGTATGATTACCCCAGCTGCCATGGCCCTATATATTCATTAATGCAGCAAGGGGAAATGCAATAAGATGATCCTCCTGTAGACCTGGTTGTTTGCTTTCCGTAGCCATTTCAGCCTCAGAGTGTTGGGCAAAATAACCTGCTGAGCACATCACATGTACATTATAAATATAGCTAACTCCTACCCCAGCCTGATCAGCACATCACATGGCAGTCACCTTACAATAGTCAACTCTTAACGCCTGATGAGCACAACACATGGCAGTCACATTCAACTTTTAAACACATAACACACACATGATAACATAGTCAGGTCGAGGCCAGAGCTAAGGCCCCATTTCTCCGCCAGGCAAATGGTAAACACTCAGACAATGCACTGTTTCATCCTCAGAACGGGAGGGCCACAAACAGGAGACTCTTTGAGGCGCTCCCCCATCAGGAAGAACACGAGAAGATACACTAGGGCCTGAGAGCCAAGGTCACGCAAAGACACACAGAACCACATACGTCTCAAACGCACACACCTCACCAAGAGGAAGATACAGCATAAGAGTGTGTCACACAGAGACTCTTCACCTTCTTCTGAAGCAGACCTTCCACGGAGGCGAAGCTCTGGACGAACCATCAGCGCTGATTAGGGACTTAGACATATTCGATTTCTCACGCTTTATGACTCTGTATAACCGTTGCCACTTTACTTAATAAATCCAAGGTCCTCGTGCCGATAGACTTTATTACCTCTCCGTCTCATTTTATCTGATCCAGTAACTAGACAGACCGTTTTTCCCTTCAATTTGGTGACCTCCGATGTGATTTTTTCTGAATTGAACCGCAACTGGGAAACGAGAGACGGAGAGCGGCGCGACCTCGGGACCCCGGAGCACCGGACCGGTTCCTGCAGTCTCACCTCGTGCACGCCCAACAAAAGGTAGGCAGAACCTGTTGATAAAATCCAAACTCTGCATAGTTATATAGGAACCACATTAGGAGGTGAGACTGTGAGAGCGGTTCGCTACGGGATATCTCGTGGGGACGAATAGAGTTGCATTCCAGCATTTCCCCATAAACCCGATTAACCCTGAACGCGTGACACATCGAATATCGGCTCGTTGCATGGTGAAAGAATACCGACGAGACCATAGGGCCTATAAGAATCGGTCATAGTGATACGAGACTACCGATGGCCAAGTAATGGATGTGTAATAAATACACCTGTGTATCAAGAGGGTTAGAGGCCCCACCAGTGTATCAAGAGGGTTAGAGGCCCCACCAGTGTATCAAGAGGGTTAGAGGCCCCACCAGTGTATCAAGAGGGTTAGAGGCCCCACCTGTGTATCAAGAGGGTTAGAGGCCCCACCAGTGTATCAAGAGGGTTAGAGGCCCCACCTGTGTATCAAGAGGGTTAGAGGCCCCACCAGTGTATCAAGAGGGTTAGAGGCCCCACCTGTGTATCAAGAGGGTTAGAGGCCCCACCAGTGTATCAAGAGGGTTAGAGGCCCCACCTGTGTATCAAGAGGGTTAGAGGCCCCACCAGTGTATCAAGAGGGTTAGAGGCCCCACCTGTGTATCAAGAGGGTTAGAGGCCCCACCAGTGTATCAAGAGGGTTAGAGGCCCCACCTGTGTATCAAGAGGGTTAGAGGCCCCACCAGTGTATCAAGAGGGTTAGAGGCCCCACCTGTGTATCAAGAGGGTTAGAGGCCCCACCAGTGTATCAAGAGGGTTAGAGGCCCCACCTGTGTATCAAGAGGGTTAGAGGCCCCACCAGTGTATCAAGAGGGTTAGAGGCCCCACCTGTGTATCAAGAGGGTTAGAGGCCCCACCAGTGTATCAAGAGGGTTAGAGGCCCCACCTGTGTATCAAGAGGGTTAGAGGCCCCACCAGTGTATCAAGAGGGTTAGAGGCCCCACCTGTGTATCAAGAGGGTTAGAGGCCCCACCAGTGTATCAAGAGGGTTAAAGGCCCCACCTGTGTATCAAGAGGGTTAGAGGCCCCACCAGTGTATCAAGAGGGTTAGAGGCCCCACCTGTGTATCAAGAGGGTTAGAGTCCCCCTCTTTGTTTGTGTATTAAATAATTCTATGTGGTAAGAAGGTTAGAGATAAACTAGGCTTGTTGCGTGGTGAAAGAACACCCTCGAGGCCTAAGGCTCGCCGCCCTTGATAAGTGAATCTGAGGTGCCTGAAGAAGCACAACGCACATTTCTTGACCATATATTCATAGCATATGCGGGGACTGACGGACAGACACCTGAACTGACGCAGACTAGGGATAGCAGAGACCTCTCACCCCCACCTTCACGACCAGAGAGCAAGTGCGTGTGTATGGAGTCGAGAACGAGAGTCAGCGTGGGTGGAAGAATAGGAGAGCATGGGTGAAAGGGAGACAGAGTGAGAAAGACCGTGTGCGTCTCTGTGCGCGTGTACGCAAGAGTTGATATGTTTCTGTGTGTGTGTGTGTAAGAGGCCCAGAGAGAGAGTGACGAAGTGGCTGTGTGTGTGTGTGTGTAAGAGGCCCAGAGAGAGAGTGACGAAGTGGCTGTGTGTGTGTGTGTGTGTAAGAGGCCCAGAGAGAAAGCGACGAAGTGGCTGTGTGTGTGTGTGTGTAAGAGGCCCAGAGAGAGAGAAAGAAAGAGAACGAGCGTATTTGTGAGCCGGTTAAATATAGAAATAAATCAATCAATGATAACCCGGCTATGTGTGCAACGCTTGCTTGCTTTGTTATGCTCAACGCTATCTTGCCGTGTCTGATGATTGTGGGTGCGGGACACAGAATGAGAAGTCTGTTGATATGTTTCTGTGTGCGTCTGCGAGAAAGAGGGAATCTGTGAGTGAATCAGTGGGTGTGTATGCGTGGTCCGCTCTATCCTTACCCGTTAAAACGGGTAAAGGAAAGAATAGATAGATTGAGAATAATGAATAATGTCTCTCTGACGTATTGCTTCGGTCTATGGCTTAACCTGCGGAAATAGATAAATTGACAGTGATAAATAACCTTTTTTTTTACTGTAGGAAATAGACAAATTGACAATGATAAATAACCTTTTTTACTGTGTTGCTTCAAGTTACTGTTTGACCCGTTAAAACTAAACCTAGATAAGTTGACAAGGATAAATGATATCTCTTTTACTGTGTTTCTTTGAATTACTGCTGGACCTGTCGCATAGATAAACTACGATACTAAACCACATCTCTTTGCCGCGTTGGTTGACGGTTTAGTCTGTTGAAGCAGATTTAATCAATAAGGATAGATAACGATTATTGGCTATAAGGAATATCTGGATGTATTGAATAACGTCTCTAGGCCCTGTTGTTGTTTTTTGCCCCCCCTCTGTTTTTTCCTACTTTTTTCTCGTTCTCCTCCTCCAAGAGTGACAAGGGTTACCCCCTAGTCTCTCATCCGCTCTCGTGTGTTAGACAGGCCACACAGAGTTATAGCATCACGGCCGCCATTTTTTGAGTTCTCTCACTCAGTCCCAAGCCACACCTCCCCCTCCGCCAAATCTGGACCACTCCAGCCCTGCCCTTCCCCGACTACACCGCCCCCTACTGGACCACTCCAGCCCTACCCTTCCCCAACTACACCGCCCCCTGCTGGACCACTCCAGCCCTGCCCTTCCCCGACTACACCGCCCCCTGCCCCCTACTGGACCACTCCAGCCCTGCCCTTCCCCAACTACACCGCCCCCTGCTGGACCACTCCAGCCCTGCCCTTCCCCAACTACACCGCCCCCTACTGGACCACTCCGACTCTGCCCTTCCCCAACTACAGCGCCCCCTACTGGACCACTCCGACCCTGCCCTTCCCCAACTACAGCGCCCCCTGCTGGACCACTCCGACTCTGCCCTTCCCCAACTACACCGCCCCCTACTGGACCACTCCGACTCTGCCCTTCCCCAACTACAGCGCCCCCTACTGGACCACTCCGACTCTGCCCTTCCCCAACTACAGCGCCCCCTACTGGACCACTCCGACTCTGCCCTTCCCCAACTACAGCGCCCCCTGCTGGACCACTCCGACTCTGCCCTTCCCCAACTACACCGCCCCCTACTGGACCCCTCCGACTCTGCCCTTCCCCAACTACAGCGCCCCCTGCTGGACCACTCCAGCCCTACCTCAACTACACCGCCCCCTGCTGGACCACTCCAACCCTACCCTTCCTCAACTACACCGCCCCCTGCTGGACCACTCCAACTCTGCCCTTCCCCAACTACAGCGCCCCCTGCTGGACCACTCCAGCCCTACCCTTCCTCAACTACACTGCCCCCTGCTGGACCACCCCAACCCTACCCTTCCCCAACTACACCGCCCCCCGCTGGACAACAACAACCCTGCCCTTCCCCAACTACATCGCCTCCAAATAGACAGCACCAATCCAACCCCAACTCTCGATCACCCCCTGCTAGAAGAATTATCCCAGTTACTAATAAAGCTAAAAAGACAAACCTCCCCGCATCCGGCCTTCAGTGCAAAGGCGTCCACAACCCCGACCACCCCCATACCAGGCTGCTGTAAGAAGAAGCGGCGAACACGCCCACCATGTCGGACGAGCGACGAAGAGCCCCCGGAGAGGATTGGCAAGACGAACACCAGAGAAGCCAAGACAGAGAGCGATCCTCAGCCTCCCGGCCCACTGACAGCCACTCACCCCCACCCTCCCCGGAGAGGGCTCACCTACCCATGCCGAGATTGTTCTGTCCCCTAGAATCGACAACACCAGTTCAGTCCCAGCCAAAAGCCCCCGCCTCATACACCCTACCTTCCCCATTAATGACCCCCTCCCAGTTCAGCCCTGACCCAGATCACTTAAGGGACCCCCGTACCAATAAGAGCGAGCCCCGCCGCCCCCGGCCAGGTATACAAGAGGCTTTTATGGCACCTCTATTGATAGATGCGGAGGGAAGAGCAGCATACACACCATGGAGCCACCGGGACATGGCCAACCTGGTCGCCCGCTTGCCAACGCTCACGGCAGGAGCCTCGGCCTGGATCAGAAGATTTGAAACTGAGACGTCTGGCGATCTCCTGACCCTGGGAGACATACGAGCCATCATCGGCAGGGCACATGGTGCCGGACGAATCATTGAACTGGAGACACTGACCAAGACTGAGGCCCTACCTGACAACACCCCCTTCGAAGCTTACCGAAACCTCTTCTGGGAGAGTCTCAGGGCGCTCTTCCCAGCCGACGCAGGCAGAGTGGGAATCTCCGGCCTGACCATCAAACCTGAAGAATCTATCTTTCAGTACATAGAAAGGGCTGAAGGATTGTGGACGGATAATAATGACTGTCCCCCACACAGTAGCAAACTGGCGACACAGACATTCCAGCGGGCAATAATACAGGGACTGCCACCCACGGTCCAGAGGAGACTGAAGACAGTGGTGGCACTGCACTCCAAGCCCCGGACGGAATGGGTGGCTCACCTTGATCACCACCACCGACTCGAGGAAGGCAAACGACTTGAAAAGGATGACGATTACAAGGAATTGAAGAAGCAACTCGTGAGGATGCAGATCAAGGAGCAAGCCGAGAAATCCCCAGCCCCGACGCCTACCCCACCAATAACGCCAGCACCAATGCCCCTACCATGCGCAATGTATCAGATACCGGCGTGTCAAGGGCCCCCGCCACCTGGATGGCTGCAGCCGGGATACCAACCCACCAATTACCCTGGGTACACAATGGCCGCCCCGGTGCCGGCGCCCGCACCACCCCTGTTACAATACCAGCAACCACAATACCAAAACCAAGGACACAGAGGAGGAAGAGGAGGAAGAGGCAGAGGAGGGCCACAAACATCTCCATGGACATGTTTCCATTGCGGGCAACAAGGACATTGGACCAGGAACTGCCCCCTTCAACGCCGTGATCAACATCAGAAAGGCCCCCACCACACCCACCGCACCAGCCTCCAGGGCCAACACGACAACTCCTAAACCCCCGTCCGACCCATAATGACTTGCGACGGCCCGGTCACGATTTTTGATTTAGATTCCGTGGGGCAGCTCCCCACCCACGATTCCATCGCGCTCGCGACCGGCTACGCAGACGATAATGCATGGCTTAGCTGGATTGCTGCTACGAACCGATTCCAGGGGCTGTCCGACTGCGTAGCCTGTGCGTCAGCTCGCCCCCATCTAATCTCGACCCCAGTACTGTTCGATTTTACCAGCGACCCCATCGGTTCTCACTGCATGTTAGCTCTGTTTGTTACCCCCGAACCGGCCGGCTGCGGCCTCCTTAGCTCTCTGTTTCCACCCGGCCTTAACGACTCAATTCCCCCGGTGTACTCCCCTGGGGAGTACACCCACTCTTGCATCACCAGGGTCGGTGCGGTGAATGTTGGGGCGGTACCGCCGTCGTGGTGCCACTCCATCGCGACGTTACGCTTTGGCCCAACATGACCGAACCGGGCCTGGGACGCCAAGACCTATTCTGGTCCTGTGACAAATTCACCCTTAGACTTACACTCCCGGCACAATGGTCCGGAACCTGCATTATAGTGCGCCTACTTATGCCCGTCACGCTCTTTACCCGGGGTTTGCCCGGGCCCAATAACCAAACTACCCCTCGACACCGCTGCGACACCGCTCTGACCGACCACTTTGATCTAACCAAGAACACCCCCACGTACATGGATAGCATAGGCGTTCCCCGGGGCGTTCCAAACCAGTTTAAGTTAGCAGATCAGATCGCCGCGGGTTTCGAGAACATACCCCTTATCTCTGCCATATTTCCAATCACCCCCAACAAAAACGTAGATCGCATTAATTACATTCACTACAACGTCCAGCGCCTATCCAACCTGACTCGCGACGCGGTAGAAGGCTTGGCCTCACAACTGGCCGCCACCTCTCTAATGGCGTATCAAAACCGTCTAGCCCTAGACATGTTGTTAGCCGAGAAAGGGGGGGTCTGTTCGATGTTTGGGGCTCAGTGCTGCACCTTCATTCCCAACAACACGGCCCCTGACGGGTCAGTGACAAGGGCCCTGGCCGGCCTTCGAGCTCTTTCCGTCCAGATGGCAGAGGACTCTGGGATCGACAACCCCATGGAGAAATGGATGACCGACATGTTCGGCAAGTGGAAGGGCCTTCTCATGGCCGTCCTGACATCCCTGGCCTGCTTCGTCGGGATTGTGGTCTGCTGCGGGTGTTGCTGCATCCCCTGTGCCCGCACCCTCTGCTCACGCCTCATCACCACGGCCCTCGAAAAGGAGAAACAACAGCCCCCTCCCTACTCCGAAGCAGCCCCCCTCATGCCCCTTCTGGATTGCCTGGACGAGCTTCCCCTGGACGACCAGATGGTGCCTGAAAAATTTGACTGTGAGTATGGCCTCCCTCGCCCTGCAACCCCTGACTTTGAGTACGAGCTCGACTGTGTCTTCGCCGAGCCGGACATCTACCCGTGAGTGCTAGTGGCCTCTCCAGGTGCACGGCCCCGGCGTCCTGTTTCCACCACCGTATGCTGAAACCCCACCACGACACCCCCTTTCCCCCCCCCCCCCCCGCCTGTGACGTGCTAGTAACCTCTCCAGGTGGGCTGCCCCATTCCCGCATTCCCGTCCCCGCCAACGGCACCACCCCCCTCCCACCTGATGCACCCACGTCGCCCGGACCAGGGATCTGCGTTCCGGCACCAGGGGCTGCGGCCCGTTCCCTTAAGGCTTGAGGGCGCCCCTGGCTGTATTCGCTTCTGTACGCTTCACTGTTTTTAGCCGCTCCCATATCTATGCCCGCGTCTACGCAACCGACGCCGGGAACGTAAATGTTGTTGTTTATATCGCTGTCCCACTAGATGGAGCTCGGGGATACACACGGGCGAGATTCCAGGGGCCTTGATTGCCCGTTTATCAGATGAGGTCCTGAGCGCAGTTGAATAAAAGGGTCTAATGCTCAGGTGGCGCCTTGCGTCCACCTGCCCGTGATGACGCTCAGGACTATTCCGTGGTTTCTTAGTTGTTCCCGTGCCCCGGGCCTACCCCGAATACCCCATGCGTGTGATTGCTTATTGTTACACGACCAGCTAACTCCTCCTCACATCCTTAGTGTGTGGTCATCTGGGGATGGGTTGAGGGGGATTGCCATTCGTTATCTACCTCATATCTTTCTATTATTATTACTATTATTTAGGGACACGTTTCATGGCTGCATTTCTTTCCTGTGATTGTTATTGTGTAGTATTTGTGTGATTGTTGCATTTTTGTTTATTGTTTACTGTTTGTTTTATTGTTGCATTTCGTTGTTATTATTAGGGTTTGGTGTTAGTTTTGTTGTTGGTTGTTGTTGTTTTTTTTGTTTCGTTTGATATTTGTTTTTTGTATTATGGTTTGCTTGTGGTATGTTTTTGTGTATTATCTGCTGCCAGTATTGTTGGTATTGCTGCTCGCGATGTACGGCCGGGGTGGATGCCACCCCCTAGGTGGGGTGTGTATGGCATACCCATGTCTGAAGCATGGGTGGCGTTTCTCCCACGTGGTTCCCCATACACCCGGTCCAGCGAGTTGTTTTAGTCCCATGCTCATGGTTGTTTGTTTTTATGATAATTTTGCCTTCGTTCTGTCACTTCTAAAAGTGTTATAATGATAGTCCCGCGCTGAAGTCCTATCCCTCGCATCCCTAATGAGTAAAAGTCGTCTTGCGACGACTTGAGGGGGATATGTTGGGCAAAATAACCTGCTGAGCACATCACATGTACATTATAAATATAGCTAACTCCTACCCCAGCCTGATCAGCACATCACATGGCAGTCACCTTACAATAGTCAACTCTTAACGCCTGATGAGCACAACACATGGCAGTCACATTCAACTTTTAAACACATAACACACACATGATAACATAGTCAGGTCGAGGCCAGAGCTAAGGCCCCATTTCTCCGCCAGGCAAATGGTAAACACTCAGACAATGCACTGTTTCATCCTCAGAACGGGAGGGCCACAAACAGGAGACTCTTTGAGGCGCTCCCCCATCAGGAAGAACACGAGAAGATACACTAGGGCCTGAGAGCCAAGGTCACGCAAAGACACACAGAACCACATACGTCTCAAACGCACACACCTCACCAAGAGGAAGATACAGCATAAGAGTGTGTCACACAGAGACTCTTCACCTTCTTCTGAAGCAGACCTTCCACGGAGGCGAAGCTCTGGACGAACCATCAGCGCTGATTAGGGACTTAGACATATTCGATTTCTCACGCTTTATGACTCTGTATAACCGTTGCCACTTTACTTAAAGGTTGGGTACGGAATTCGCTTTTTTGGCCATTTTTGCAAAATTACTTGAAATCCTTATCATAACACGCTTACAGCCACTGAGTCAGAAGTACTGACATGAAAATTAAACTTGTCAATCATCTGTGGAACGGGCAGGGCTCGAAAAACTCCAGCCAATCATTTGGATTGCCACCTCGTTGCATTGGACAGTAAGTACGTCAATCAAACGGTCGTACTGCACTCCCCCTCCCCCGCGCCCCGCACGCGACCCCTTCGTGCAGTACTCGTGACCCAGAGCAAGCTCCTGTTTGTTGTTATCCTGCGGTATCTACTGGAACTAGTTAATCCACATTTGGACCTAGCAGTAGAAGACAATTTCCATGGCAGACAAGACGCCACCATCCCCACCACCACCACCAGCAAAGAGAAGGAAAACTCTTTTTCAGAGAATAATTGATAATAAAAACGCTGAAAGAGAAAAACTGAAATCAAGAATAATCCTAGGCGCTGCTTTTGAACGTTGGCGGCAACTGAAGGACGAGAAGGGTCTAAAAACCGATGCTTGTGTGGCGGTTGACCTAGTTTCAAAGTTTATACCATTTATACTCGGTAATACCGGTGTTGAGACGAGTGTATTACTCGGTGTGAAAATGTCCACACCGCGGCAACCCTAGTGAAAACCAGGACTTCCAATACAATTATATGAAACAAACATACATTTTCTAAAAATAGTAATGATTTATGTGACCGTTTAATGTTTATAACACCTGGTGCAACCATAGCCGCGAGAACGTATTCTCAGCAGGGGGTGCTGGAAAAAAAAACCCGGCCTGCACTAGACTCGCAACTCGTCACATTGATAAAAAAGATATATAGCAGCGCAGCTCAATTACACCAGTGCATGCGCGCACAGTTGAAAATCGATCGTTGTGTTCACTTCCTTCACACCATGGTTCACATCCAGCTGCTCACAGAACAAGTTTAGCGCACCACCGCTACCCTCACACTTTTTCATATAACCTTTTTTCAGCACTATGAGCATTAAATAAATGCTGCGTCTCAACATGCATTGGGACATCAGCGAGGATGACTCGCTTTGCCACGGGCCGAAACAGTTCGGAGCGACCACAGCCAGAGCGAACACAGCGGGGCAGAGGAGTGTCAGGAAGTCTTTGGTGTACACATCAGTACGGCCTATTTGCACTACTGTTTAGTGGCAATGCAGTGTTTTATTCTATGCCTTTTTATTTTCGTATATTATTTCAATTAATACAATTTATTTATTCATGAAATCAAGATCTGGTCTTCAAATCTTTTTTCCAAATACAGGTCGTATTACAATGGGGTTTGTGTTTATATTCGGACCAATACGGTACAGCGGACGCTCACATGACGTTAAGCATTTCCTGGTGCATAATGTGACGCTTCAGAACCTAAAATCCAGTTTCTCCCCGTTGATACGACAACACATAACCGGCGTTTTCAGAAATCTCCACTTTGGCCGGAGTTTTTAGAAATTATCGTTTTCTGTGATAAGACAGGGCCTCGGACAGGGGGTGTTGCAGCACCCCCAAAACCCCTACTTCCCGCGGTACTGGGTGCAATTTACAGCTGAATGTAGTGCCATGTTGTTAAACGAAAACCTACGCTAGCCTGGCTCGCTCTCGCGCATCTCTGTTCGCGCTCGTGCATGATTGCGCGTCCAGGTACTTGGAATGGGTGGAGTCAGAGTCAGCGTTGAAGGAGAGGGGGTAGGACCATTTGAGTTGTGTATTTTCAAAATCTGCTGGCGTTTCGCAAATCGCGTACCCAACCTTTAATAAATCCAAGGTCCTCGTGCCGATAGACTTTATTACCTCTCCGTCTCATTTTATCTGATCCAGTAACTAGACAGACCGTTTTTCCCTTCAAGAGCCTGACGCATTACCTGCTATGGCTGCTAGAGCCACAGAGTAGGAGTAGGTTACCATGCCAGTGACGTAGTTGATTGTTGAAATCCAACATGGAGGCGCCCTGTAACACTTTCACCCCTTTCACCGTACAATTTAATCCCTTTTAGCAAGTTCAGCCCTTTTTAGTTAATGTACCAATGAGAAGGCAGACAATACATCTGTTATATCAACTAAACTTCAAATTTCTGTTCAGTTCATCTTAAAGCAAATAATTTTAGCTAAGGTGACCAACCTGATGAACAAGCGGACACATAGACATGTGTGTAGTAGACAAAAAGCACACATTTATGATTACGCCCATGAGCTACTGACAATTACTAGGCATATCAAGTAGTTGTGTGTTTCACGACATATGCTTGTTATAGACGTGGAACAGGGTGCAGAGTAGTTTTAGGCAGCAGAACACAAGTTCAGTATTTTCATTATTTATTATTAGTGGTAGTGCAACGTTACATTAGAGATGGTTGGTTCGTTAGTATACCTAGGGTGACCATACGTCCGTATTTCCCGGGACATGTCCGTATTTCACATCCTGTCCCGGGTGTCCCGGGTTATTTTTAGAAAGTGAGGAAATGTCCTGGTTTTTAAAATTACCTTCTTTGGACCATTACATTTACATGCACTAGGGCACTGCCCACGGCGCTGCGTGCGACGTAGCCTAATCCCCGCCCCTATGCTGTCAGCCCTATTAATCAGAACGTAGACAACGTGACTGTTAGTCATACGCAAGCAACATGCCGAAGCGCAAGTGCTCGTTTACCGACGAATTACTAAAGAGTTTCCCGGCTTTCAGACCGGGTCGAGACAAATGGGAAGCCTTGTGCACAGTGTGCAAAGCAGGCACATATGTCTTGGTGTCCAATGGAGGTGCAAGAGATCTGAACATCCACCTGGACACCGAGAAGCACAAAACAGCTGTCCGAGGCGAGGGTAGTGCTAGCTCGATCACACAGTACTTTCTCAGACCAGGGAACGAGGATGCAGTGAATGCAGCGGAGGCTGCATGGTCATTTCACACAGTGAAACACCACAACAGTTACAGATCCATGGACTGCACTAGTGCATTGCTCAAAAAGACCCTCCCCGATTCAGACACTGCTAAAAAGTTTAGTTGTGCCCGAACTAAGACCGAGGCTATTGTTGATAGTGTACTGGCACCGCATTCTGTAGAAGTGGCGCACGAAGCACTAAAAGATATCCCTTATTGTGGTGTAAGTACTGATGGGAGCAATCATGGTGCGGTGAAAATCTTCCCCATCATTATTCAGTATTTTGATTGGAAGGCGGGTGGTGTTCAGAGTAAACTAATTGAAGTGCAAGATACACCCAACGAGACTGCAACGACCATCGCCAATTACTTAATGCAAACATTGACGAAAAACTATTTGGCCTCCAAATGCGTCGCATTTAACGGGGACAATTGCAACACCAATTTTGGTGGAACTCGGCGTGACGAAGGGGGAAATAATGTGTTTGCACATTTGAAGAGGCTGCTACAAAACAAAACATTGATTGGCGTGGGATGCCCAGCACATATCCTTAACAACTGTGTCCATCACGGGGCAGATAGGCTTAATGTGGACATTGAAAATATCATTTTCAAAATCTACCAGTACTTCCACATATACACTGTGCGCACAGAGTCCCTCAAAGAGTACTGCGATTTTGTGGATGTGGAATACAGGAGGATGCTGTCACACAGCAAGACCAGGTGGCTCTCTCTATTCCCAGGAATAGAGAGGATGCTGCAGATGTTCCCTGCTCTAAAAGCATTCTTTTTATCCCAAGAAAAGCCACCTGTGATGATCAAGGTTTTTTTTTAAAACCCTTTTAGTGAGGTGTATTTGTGGCACATGCACTCCCTCATGTCCATCTTCCACTGCCACATTCAGGAGATGGAAAGGGAGGACAACTCCATCATGGAAATCAAGAAAATATTGAGCAGCATCCACAACGTTGTTATTGAACGGAAGACCAATAATTTCATGTCCCTGAAAGTCAAGGGACTGCTTGCCGCACACCGCAGAGAAGGACTTGGAGAGGGATGTGACAAGTTCATGGCGGATGTGCTAGGCATGTATAGCTCATGCTTGGAGTACCTGGAGAAATGGATGGCGCCCATGGAAGAATTCACACCTTTCATGTGGATGGACATGAGCGAGGCACCTAAGTGGGATGATGTGGAGGCCTGCATCAAGTACCTTGAGGAGAAAGGGGTGGCAATTGACGATGTGAAATGCTTTGACCAAGTGTCCAATTTAAAGAAATTTGTGGAAAGCTGCAGTGAGGATGAAGCATTCATGGGCCTGCAGGTGCACCAGAGGTGGGTCAAGTACTTCGAGAAGGCCAAAAGCATCGGATGCTACTCGGAGCTGCTGAGGATGGCACAGTTTGTCTTCGCACTTTCTCCACATAATGCAAATGTGGAGAGAGTGTTTTCACTGATGCAGAGCCAGTGGACAAAGGAGAGGAACCAGCTCTCAGTTCCATCTTCGAAAGGGATCCTATTTGTGCAATACAATCTCAAAGATATGTCATGCAAGGACTTTCACACGTACATGTTGGGCCACAAGACACTGCTGAGGAAGATCAGCTCTACAGCAAAATACAAATGGGCAAAGAAGGACGAGGAAGAAAAACCAGACGAAGAGGACAAAACAGATGAAGAGGGAGACTAGGATTAAGCAGGGAAGTTAAGATGGTGTGTTGATATTTATTTATTTTTTTTGTATATTTTAAGTTATTTCTTCGAGTATACAAGAGGTTTTTTTTTGTATTATGCTCATTTGTTAATTTATTTTCTCCAATAGGCTACCTGATTGTAAATTAGCTCATTTGTTATTTATTTTAATTATTTTCAATGATTGTAAATCAGCTTATTGGTTAATTCCCCCCCCCCCCCCAATAGCCCTACAAAACAGACTTTATTTTGTTCATTACTGAGGCTAAGTGAGTGTTATTTCGAGTTCAGAGTTATTGTTAACTTGTTAAGTGAAGGATGTTAAGATGCAACATTATTTCTTTCATTGTGCTGTTCATTCATTACAGGAATTGTTGACTCAAGCATTTTGAATAAATACATTTTGAATAAAATTATCATTTGTTATTGGAGTTATTGTTATTGACTTTTACTGAAAAGCATTTTTAATAAACCAACTGTAAATATGTTGTTCTATCTATATAATATAATATACTGGTATAAATGAATAATAATAAAATACTATTAAACCCCCCCGCCCCGCCCCACCTTACGTTTTGAATGACCAAGGTGACAGGCAGGCCACATACTGCCAACCCCTCAATTACTTTTTTGATAATTCACCATAGCTAAGCATATAATGACATATAATGACAGCATATAATTTTATTTTTTTTCTATCGTATCACTCCGCAAGAAGTCCGGTAACTTCAACCCAAGCGTCCTCGGTTGCTAAGCGACGTCAACGTCTTTGGCAGACTATTTCTCTGCTGATCAAGACTATGAAAGACACACCAAGTTATTTTTTTAACATGTGTAGTTTACCGTCATGCAGGCTGTGTTCAGTAAGATGAATAAATAAATAGCGATCTAAGCCCCCTTTGAAATAATTTTGGTGAAATAAACGGATTGATTTCATACAAATCAGAAAAGCCTCTCCCTGTGTCATTGTGTGTGCGTGCGTGGGGGGTTCTTGATTGACCGATTTTCGAATATTATTCGAATACTTCTCAGCGAATATTGAATAGTATTTTTGCCAGAAATGCACATCCCTATTAGAAAGCTGATGGATGTCTTGAGCGCTGTCGTTTCCTCCTTCCGCCATAATTCAAACTTCAAGAAACGTAAAAACATTATGTTGTAGGCTACACAGTGCGCCTGCGCGGCAACTTCAGGATACTCGGATGAAGCGCTGGGAAAGATTTAAGCACGCGGTTTCCAAACCGCGGGTGCGGTTATCCACCGAGATAATAATTTTATTTGAAATGAAAACGGTAATTGTTATTGACAACATTTTTATCGGGGTATACCGTTACACCGGTAACCGTTACATCCCTAATTGTGTGTATTCCAAGAAGTCACTTGGCTGGCTCGACAAATGAAGAAGTACACTCCCTGCTAGCTAGCCAAATGAAGAAGTACACTTCTGTGTAGCTAGCCAATTAGAGAAGTAGACTCCTGCCAGCTAGTCAAATGAGGAAGTATTCTACTGATTAGTGCTTTTCTTTACTCCTGGCTGACTCTCCAAACAAAGAAGTTCATTCAAATCAAGGTTCAGTTTCCAGTACAGAGTCAAGACTTCTCGTTCAACACTTTATTTGTGGGCTCAAGCGAGACACCCAAACAGCCACCAGAGTCCTTCAGTAATTGTTCTTGTTAAGTTCATACATACATCAGTATATCAAAACACATGACAAGGGCGAGGCTCTCAGATGCCTTTCAATCATTGCATGTTAACACACAAAAAGGTGCAACACCCTGATTCCTATTGGGTTACCGTTAGACAGAAAAGGCCAATCACAAACCCTATACTGTCGGTTGGGGATCTGTTGTTGGACTGTGGCACAAAAGAAGGCCATTCTTTGCTTATCCCAACTCGAGGACAGTTAGAGACAGAGGTCTGCAGGTAATACTGTATTTCTGTTTTACTATATGTATTGATGTATGTATTACTGTATATGTGTATAATAAGTGAACAACAAGTATGCAAGGAACCATTACTCACTTACTGAGCTGTTCTCAGTAGAGGTCTTCTGATGTTTCTTCTAGAAGGGGAGGGATTCTGCAGACCGTAGGGAGACTGTCTGGACTGTGAATGATAGCCGCACAGTATGAATATATCTGTGTGTACATTACTCTGTGTGTATGTGTCTGTGTGTCTGTCCTACTCCTGAACAGATCCAAAGTCGCACAACATTGTCACTGAGCTTCGGACTATTGTGTATTCTCCAAATCTCCGTGCGTCTCTGCGAGTCTAAATCATTTGCTGAATAAAAAGCAAATAATTATAGTAGTAATAATAATAATAAAAAGAATCATAATGATGATTATGATAATTATAGTTAAAGTTATTGTTATATAAGTACTCTTTTTAATAATAATAATGATCATATCAAGTTTTCTTTCATGGGGGATGGACTTTGTGTTTGGTTGGCTGTAGGTCCTGTTATGTTTGGAGATGATTTTGTTCTGTTTTAGAGCTAATTTCTTCTGTACTCCTCTGTCCTGTCCTAAACTTAGCGAGGGTGAGTTTAGGAACGTTTTTAAATCAATCATGTCATTAAACTATCTTCAAAAAAAGAAAAATCCACTTTTATTGATTTATGGATTCAATAAAATAAAAATAAAATAAATAAAAATAGATAAAGGACCACCCCCTTCTGGCAGCATGGTGGTGCTGCAGCTGTTGTTAGTCTCCAGCAGGGGGAGCAGCTCGTCTTTGTTATTTGCTAAACTAAGCTGTTCGTTAAGGATTTTATTTTAGGTGATTTGACCCGACTGGGCTGGCTGTATTTCAACCAGAGTTTCTACCTCATTTCTACTACTGAGAAGAGCTGGATGGACAGTAGAGAAGACTGTCTGCAGAGAAATGCAGACCTGGTGGTTATCAACAGCGGAGAAGAACAGGTGACATGGGGAGGGTGTGTGTGTGTGTGTGTGTGTGTGTGTGTGTGTGTGTGTGTGTGTGTGTGTGTGTGTGTGTACTTGTTTTTGCTACTTGGAGGGGACTTGAACCTGATTGCACACCAAACTCGTGGGAACTCGTGTGCGGTGAGGACCTGAGTCCATATCCCCAGAGGCACAAGCATTGCAAATTATAGAAAACACAATTTTAACATCCTCTCCTGGAACCGTCACCTTATCGTGGTGGAGAGGTTTGCGTGTCCCTGTGAACCTGAGGGCTGTGTTGTCTGGAGCCTTGTGCTCCTGGTAGGGTCTCTCATGGCAGAGTGGTCTCAGGTGAGGGGCCAGACTAAGAATGGTTCAAAAATCCTCAATGAATAACGTAAGAAGAGGAGATGTGACCCGGCCCGGAGGAAGCCCGGGGCCCCCGTCTGGAGCCAGGCCCAGACGGAGGGCTCGATGGCGAGCGCCTGGTGGCCGGGTTTGCCACGGAGCCCGGTCGGGCACAGCCCGAACAAACTACGTGGCACCCCCCCTCTCTTCATCCCATGGGCCCACCACCTGTGGGAAGACCCGTTGGGTTCGGGTGCGCAGCCACATGGGTGGCAGCGAAGGTCAGGGGTCTCGACGGACCAGACCCGGGCGGCAGAAGCTGGCTCTGGGGACGTGGAACGTCACCTCGCTGTGGGGAAAGGAACCGGAGCTTGTGAGGGAGGTGGAGCGCTATCAGTTAGATCTGGTGGGGCTTACCTCCACGCACAGTCTCAGCTCTGGTACCGTACTCCTGGATAAGGGTTGGACTCTATTCTTCTCCGGAGTTGCCAAGGGCGTGAGGCGCCGGGCGGGTGTGGGGATACTCATAAATCCCCGGCTGAGCCCCGCGGTGTTGGAGTTTACCCCGGTAGACGAGAGGGTCGCCTCCCTGCACCTAAGGGTTGTAGGGGGAATAGAGAGAGCCACCTGGCCGCTGTGTGACAGCATCCTCCTGTATTCCACATCCACAAAATCGCAGTACTCTTTGAGGGACTCTGTGCGCACAGTGTATATGCACCAAACAGCAGCTCAGAGTACTCTGCCTTCTTGGAGACCCTGAATGGAGTCCTGTATGGGGCTCCAGTAGGGGACTCCGTAGTCCTGCTGGGTGACTTCAACGCCCACGTGGGCAACGATGGAGACACCTGGAGAGGCGTGGTGGGGAGGAACGGCCTCCCTGATCTAAACCTGAGCGGTCGTTTGTTATTGGACTTCTGTGCTAGTCATGGATTATCCATAACAAACACCATGTTCGAACATAAGGGTGCTCATAAGTGTACCTGGTACCAGAGTACCCTAGGCCGAAGATCGATTTTGTGATCGTGTCATCTGATCTGAGGCCGCATGTTTTGGACACTCGGGTAAAGAGAGGGGCGGAACTGTCAACCGACCACCATCTGGTTGTGAGTTGGATCAGGGAATGGGGGAAATTTCCGGATAGACCTGGTAAGCCCAAACGAGTAGTGCGGGTGAACTGGGAATGTCTGGAGGAGGCCCCCGTCCTAGGTATCTTCAACTCACACCTCCGGCGGAGTTTTTCTGGCATTCCTGTGGAGGTTGGGGGCATTGAGCCGGAGTGGGCGGTGTTCAAAGCCTCCATTGCTGAAGCTGCGGTGGCTAGCTGTGGCCTCAGGGTCTTAGGCTCCTCAAGGGGCGGTAACCCTCGGACACCGTGGTGGACACCGGTGGTCAGGGAAGCCGTCCGATTGAAGAAGGAGGCCTTCCGGGATATGATATCCTGGAGGACTCCTGACTCGGTTGCAGGGTACCGACAGGCCCGAAGGGCTGCAGCTGCTGCCGTGTCGGAGGCTAAGCAGCGGGTGTGGGAGAAGTTCGGAGAGGCCATGGAGAAGGACTTTCGGTCGGCACCAAAGTGTTTCTGGAAGACTATCCGGCACCTCAGGAGGGGGAAACGGGGAACCATCCAAGCTGTGTACAGTAAGGATGGGACTCTGTTGACCTCAACTGAGGAGGTCGTCGGACGTTGGAAGGAACACTTTGAGGAACTCCTGAATCCGAATAACACGCCCTCTATGTTGGAGGCAGAGCTCGAGGTTGATGGTGTTTCATCGTCAATTTCCCTGGTGGAGGTCACTGAGGTAGTCAAACATCTCCGCAGTGGCAAAGCCCCAGGGATTGATGAGATCCAGCCAGAAATGCTAAAGGCTCTGGGTGTTGAGGGGCTGTCATGGTTGACACGCCTATTCAACATTGCGTGGGAGTCGGGTACAGTGCCAAAGGAGTGGCAAACCGGGGTGGTGGTTCCCCTGTTCAAAAAGGGGGACCAGAGAGTGTGTGCCAATTACCGGGGTATCACACTTCTCAGCCTCCCTGGTAAAGTCTACTCCAAGGTGCTGGAAAGGAGGGTTCGGCCAATCGTCAAACCTCAGATTGAAGAGGAACAATGCGGTTTTCGCCCCGGACGTGGAACTACGGACCAGCTCTTCACTCTCGCAAGGATCCTGGAGGGGGCCTGGGAGTATGCCCATCCGGTCTAGAGGTCGACCGATATGGGTTTTTCTATAACCGATGCCGATGCCGATACTTAGAGGTCAGGGTCAACCGATAGCCGATATGGGCTGCCGATTTTTTTGGGCCGATTTTTAGGGCCGATATCTAAAAGTTTTCCCATTAGTTTGCATGCTAAAGCGTCACACTAATAATAAGTAGATGCACACAATTTGTTTTAACATCTTTTAACTAGAGCTGTCAGTTAAACGCGTTATTAACGGCGTTAACGCAAACCAAATTTAACGGCGTTAAAAAAATTATCGCGCAATTAACGCAATTATTTTATTAAAAAAAAAAAAAAAAACTTTTTTTTTTTTCTTTGGCTCAAAACAAAGAAGCAGTAGCCTGACTGCTATGTTCAAATGACATTTGTTCAAAGAAGTCGTTTAATGGCTCTTTTTTTGTATCGTCCTGTTTTGATCAGTATATGCCAATGTTGTTATCAATAAAAAATCATTTGCCCAAGGCAAGCCGATGCACTTCACCATGTTGATAAGAGAATTAAAATGAGAAGAATTATGGGACAAAAAATCAAGGGATATATAGCATATAAAAAGAATTTGCGATTAATCGCGATTAATCATAGTTAACTATGACATTAATGCAATTAATCACGATTAAATATTTTAATCGCTTGACAGCTCTACTTTTAACATTTATTGAACTCTGACTTGAACCTTGAGTCATACATACCAGTTTTGTGTTAACTGAAATATTCATTTAAAGAAAAATTAAATAAATATTTTATATATAAAATAAATTAACTTGGAAAATATAAAAATAAATGAACTTGGAAAATATAAAAATATGTTACATAAAAAATAAACAGTAGTACTGCAAACACACTAGCAACCAGCAACAAAATGAAAATGACATTTGACACAGTTTAAAGTGCATGTGTATATAAAACAGAACATAAAACATGTAAAACAAACATTTGTATATAAAACAGAACCTCAAGTAAAAAATTGAGCAGCATAAAACAGCTTCCCTGAGCAGCATAAAACAGCAGCATATTCCAAATTGTTTTTAAGAAAATGTATGAAAACATTGAAGAAGTTTTAAAGGAAATTATTGTAAACATGCAGTGCCTGAGTCTTCCTCACTTCTGAAAGTGCTTTCAGTACTCCCAGTTTAAGAACCGTAGGTTGTCATGCAGGAAACACAACTGTTCAGCATGTTCTCCAGTTAATCTGCTTCTTTTATCATCATAAATATTCCCAATGACACTAAAAACTCTCTCACTAGGAACAGAGGATGGGGTGGACAGAGGAATTTTCTAGCCAGTTGTGCAAGTAGGTGTAGGCGGGATGTGTTCTGTTTCCACCATTCCAGTGGCTGACCAGTCTGTCTGTCAATCAAAGGCTCACGGAGGTACTGCTTCAGCTGCTCAGAGATGTGATGCTCATCATCAGTCTCCTCAGCAGTACTTCCATGAGGCCCTAAGATGTTGGCATACATCTGTTTGAGAGCACTGGAGGCACCAGGTGATTCTTCCTCTCCCACCCTTCTCTGTTTTGGATCTGGTCCTTGGTCTTCCGTGGTGGCTATGTTCAGTTGCTCAGACACAATGGCATGCTCTTCTTTAATCCACTGTTTTGCCTTGGCCAGTGTGTCCAAGCCAAAGACATGATTCTTGTAGCGAGGATCCAGCAGCGTTGCTAAAACCAAACATTTGGTCTCCTCGATTTTTGCGAACCTTTTCTCCAAACTTTGCAGCATCGTCTCCCTCAGAGTTTTTATGCCCCTTGTGTTAGGACCCTCTGACTGAAGCAACATTTTCAGCACTGCAATGCTTGGGATGACACTGGAGATGGAAGAATCTGACCTGCTGATCTAGAGGGTAACTTCCTCAACTGGTTCCAGTGTGTCAATCAAATTGGCAATGATGTCCCATTGATCTGCTGTTGGAGTAGCAAATTTTCCATATTCTCCAGCATAGATGTTCACAGCGCGTTTCTGCTCCAGCATCCTCTGCATCATGTGGAGTGTTGAGTTCCAGCGAGTGGGTTCAGACTGAATGAGACTGTGCTGGGGAAGTCCAAGTTCTTTTTGAATATCTTTCAGATGCTGCTTTGCCAGCACGGAGTGGTTGAAATGTTTGGCTATGGTCTTTAACTTGGCATTAACGTCCAGCACCACTCGCTGACTGTTGATCCCATTGTTCACCACAAGCTGTATAGTGTGTGCACTGCAGCTGAGATCAGGTACGTCTGTCAGTCTGAGGCCTTTTACCATGTTAGCACCACTGTCACGGAGCACTAGCACAACTCTGTCATGGCTGATGTCCCAGTGCTTCAGCATGCTGATGAACATGTTGCTGATGTACTCCCCAGTGTGGGAGCCAGAGATTGCCTTGGCATTTAGGATGACTTGTTTCCTTTCCCAGTTGTCATCAATGAAATGACATGTTAGACTCATCAGTGCTTCAGTGTCCCCTGACCAACAGTCTGTTGTGAAAGACAAAAAAGGGCCAGCATCCTCTGCAATGAGTGTTTTTATTTTCTTCTCCACTTTCGTAATGATACCATCTAGAACATCAGTGCGGTAGTGCTTCTCAGTTTTTAGTTTGTATCTGGGCTCCATTGCAGCCACCAGCCTCTGAAAACCAATACCTGAGACAAATGAAAACGGCTGATTATCTGTGGCAATCATTTCTGTAACTAAAGTGTCAAGTTTTTTTGACCTGGGATCTGAATTCTGCCATTTACGTTGGGCATCAAACATGTCCATTATCGTTGGCTGAGATACGTTGGCTGAGGCAGCTGCTTCTTCTTTTTCCTTTTGTGCATCTTTGTAAGCTTGGAGGTGGTGGCACCTCAGGTGACTCCACAAATTTGTGGTATTTTTCTTTTTACCTTTTTGAGACCCCAAGCTCACCAGTCCATTGCAGATATTGCACTTGCCTTTCCCTGGTGTTGGCTCTGTGAAATGCTGCCACACTGGATTTGATTTTTGTTCTGCCATCAGACAGCAATTTCTACACAGAAGAAACAGACATCCTCAAATCAGTGTACAACTCCAATATTCTATTCACATTAAAACAATTACACACTAATTTAGAAAAATGCGTAAAAGAAACAAAACCTTCCCTTATGTGTTGTTTTTGTTTTTAACCTTTTGCTTTTAAAACCAAATTACCATAATCTAGCAGTAATCACATAAATACATAAATAACAAAATAACTCATGATGCACAGACTTGCAAGGGCAACGCTAAACCCTTTGTGATTTCTCACATTCTTGACTATTAACGTTATACTACTTTACTGTGGCTATATACAGTAGGGTGACCAGATTTGAGTTTGTGAAAAAGAGGACACTTCGTCGCGGGGGGGGGGGGGGGCGAGGCGAAAACATGGGTATTTTTTCTTTAGTTCGTCCGTGAACTTACATTTACGTTTAGGCATGGCTGCAGATGTAATGTGCTGTTGTAAACAGAGTGGAAGCGACAAGGTGCTCAATGTTGCCAGATTGGAAATGGCAAAGTAACGTACCAAAGGCTCAAAATGGTCGTATTTGGAGGATAATTATCGTGGCTCTGGCAACCCTGAGATCGGTCGCCCAATGACAGACTCTCTCTACAGTCAGCTCGCGCAAGAAGGTGGAACGTAAGGGAGATACCATTTCCAGAACTTGGAAGGCCGTAATAACCATAGACATATACAATGGTAATAACTAGTAGGTTATGTGAAAGACCCAGAAACACAAATATGCGACGAGGCAAAAACAAATATGCGACGAGATAATGTCCGAAAACCGGACATTATCATCAATTAATAAAAAAAAACCGGACGCCCCGGACGGGACGTAAAAAGTGGACATGTGCGGGGAAAAGAGGACGTTTGGTCAGCCTAATATACAGACATCGGTCTGAACACGTCACTTCATCAGGCTAACGATCCATTTTTATTCGCAAACACGTTGATAGAAACACACGCAGCTGCACATGTTCTTGAGGTGAATTTTCTTTGATGTAAATAAGTTGGAAACTCGGCTATTGTCTGCGTCACCTAAACCACGCTTCTGAACAAATGTCATACACCGTTCTGAGCTGCTCCATTGCTGCTCTGTGTCTCCAAACACGGAGCTGTCTGTGAGAGGGGCGGAGTAGCATAACGTAGCGCAACATAATGCCGCCTCCTCCACCCCACGAACAGAGGGACATTTTTCGACTCCAATACAGGAAAATTTAAGCAGAACTCATAACATTTGGGCCAACATATTACTGTAAGCAAGCAAGCTGCTACTAGATTTCGAGTAAAGTCCTTCAAGCTAACAGCAAGGACAAGTTAACTGTGAGCCTGTGAACTCAATCAGCTGTAGCCTTAGGTTACAGCTCTCGACGGTTCAATGCTTTTCGTTTTTTTTTTCCTTTCACTAAGTGAAGCAACACTTCATAGTTTACTTGTAACATATATAACCTAGTAAATATGTTACCACCATACAACTTTGAAATAGCAGAATAGGGTGTATGCACTAAGCTGTGTGACGTACTTCCTGTTTCAAATAATACAGCTCGGTTGCTTCCGGTCTGTGTGTTTATCGCGCTAGCCTGGTGACTTTGATACTGTAAACATGGATCAAGACCGCAAACATCTAAAAACTGGACCTTTTCAGAGGCAGGAGACAACCTACGAAGAGCACTGCTGTGTACCCCACTGTACAGCGTCAGCAAAATTCAACGGGGTATTAAGTTTTCATGGCTTTCCGAACCAAACTGACGTGAGGAGTCGATGGATTGTGAACATACGCCGGGATGCATATGTCATCACCACTCACTCCAAGGTCTGTAGCAGACACTTTAGTCCTGACAAGTTGATTGAGCCAACTACTCCTCAGGGTCGAAGGAGACTTGCAAAAGGTGCCGTAGCGACCCTTTTTGAGTGGAACCAGTATACAGTCGAAACCCCAAGGCGCGGCGTGTGGGAGAGAGTTGATCGGTTCGTCGAAACTGCCCCTCCGGAAGATGAAGTTGATCTCCTATTCAACGATCAAGACTACTGCTCTCTCTGAACCGACTGCCATGGATATGTCCGCATCCGCTGCTGAAAGCCTCTCAAATGAAGTACAGGAGCTGAGAAAGGCTACAGGAGTTACGTCTCCAGCGAGAGTTTGGACTGCAGCTGGCTCCGACGCAGACATCCGAATTTACACAAGGGAAGTCACTTTTTCACAGTCACATTTTTTGTATTAGTCTGTTATTAGCCTAGTCCCTACGTGACGGGAATATGTGTCAGTCAGGGACATTGTTGGTTAGAAAATAGCTTTACGTTACAGATTAATTTATAGTACTGTACCAAATTATTTCTTAATAGGTCTGTGAATGATTAATAGGACACAGGTAGTGGCATGTTGAGAGATGGTGTAATTGGAGTTGGGGATGTCCATGTCTTATCAGAATTTATATATATGAATGACCACACCAATAGTACAAAAACAAACATTTATAATACAGATTTGTGTAAAGACTTACAGAGACGTGTTTCCAGTTCAAGTCTACAAAAGTTTATTTTTAAATGGTTGAAAAAAGTCATGTTATTATTCTATGATATGAAAATAGGAGCACTGAAGCGCCAGCGCCAGAATGTGACCGTCTCCAACTCCACCAATGCTGGTCCTAGAACAAAATACTATCAATAAACAATTGTAAAAATGTATGAATTGAGCAGGTAACACCCTACTTATCTACATGCAAGTACACGGCAAACCACCAAACCGCGCCTCCCAAAGATACGGCCCGGACAAGAACACTACTCTAAAAAGAGAGCAGAGAGAACACATTAGGGCATTGGATATCCACACACATCAGGTTGTCTTACAGGAAGTTGGTGCAGTTATTGAACTGCACCCAAAGAGGAAACGAAACAAACCTGTCAGCTGAGTGCCAGGGATTAGTTACGACGCCATCCGGTAGAGCAACCGTTGCGTAGTGGCACAAGTCACAATACAGGTAAGGGAGGTGACTGAGGCTGAAACAGATATATGGGAGAAATACAGGTCACCCTGCTTTATATATATATATATATATATATATATATATATATATATATATATATATATATATATATATATATATATACGATCAAATCTTAATCTTAGTAGTTACTGTTGACATTATTTTGGTAACAATGTATACTTTTGATGTGCACTTCTAATTGAACATTTTTATGCGATGTCTTTTGTGAATAGATTTGCCAGCTACAACCATCTGATAGCTTTTTGGTCTTTGATTGAGCCTTCTCTACAAGATGGTCCGTGTTTCCAGAGCCAAATCAGCTGCCCAGAAAAAAAGAAGTGGTCGCACCTGCACGTGCATCAACAGTAGTTACAGATGTAATTATACGTGATGCCATTGCATTTGTATTTGTTGTTTTTGAGCTATCCTTTTTTTCTTTTCCTCTCAGAGACAGCTGCTCCAGCCCATAGATTAACTTTATTTTTTCATCCCTCGGCTGATGAATCACAAAGCTTGATCTAAGAGAAAAAGGTAAATCATTAGAAATATAACCTCAGCATCATGGGTGTAAAAAACAACTTGTTTCTTATGAAGGTAAGTACTTCAACTGTGCTAGAAAAAGCCTACCACCCTGAATGCTTACTGTTATATTCTCTCCCTCTTAAAATAAAGATGTGGTTTTTTTTAAAGCGGACTCCAAGAATCACAATTATTCCAATGTACCTGTACTTCTGCTGTGCAAACGACAATAAATATCTTGTTTATTGAAAAGTTGTAGCCTTGTACTCATTACCTTGACTATATTAAATTGTGTGAAAAACAGGGAGACATGAAAAACATTAAAGTTGGTGGCCCTTGAGGACTACACTTAGCTACTGCTTAACCGAACAAACACCACTGAACAGGGATGAACACAGCTTCCTGCCTAGACTCTAAAACTGTGGTGCCTCCCTCTTCCCCATCGACCTGTAGCACAAGGCACTCACACTGACCTGCACTGTCAGCTTGTCTTTATTGGACACTGAATGAAATAACACATACAAATTCATTAAGCTTCAATTGTACTGGGTTACTCGCATCATCACATCTATATAACATGTTACTACATGGAAAGAAACGTTAGGTAGCTAAGTAATGTTACTTTTATATACACAAAACCGTGGCTGTACTTAAACTATTATTACTCAACACAACAGGCAAACATCAAGGCTGATATATAACACTCGTTAAGAAATCTTGTTGGCGTTTGCTGTTTCTGCATCGTAATACACGTTCGACAGTGACAGTTAACTGACAGATTAGACTTTGACAGTAGCTAGCGTCTGTTAGACGTCGTTTTCTTACCTTCGTAGCTGTGAATGTAGGTCGCAGCATACAGCCTAAACCCCTTCTACAATTTGCTTGTCGGAGTTTTTGTTTCCCGACATAAACGATGCACATCTGTGATATTTATTGTCGGCAGCTCCTGTAAACACCGGGGGTAGAACGTTGCCATCTTGGAACCGGAAGCTGATGAGCTGTATTACGGCGAATCAGGAAGTGCTTGTGCAAGTAGCCTATTTAAGCCTTACCTTATCTCCCAGGATTACAAGTTTTGGGTTGGGGTCCTTCACATGCGTTCTGCCGGTACCAATAACACGGGGCTGCCCGCGGACATGCCTGACTATAAATCGGCGCTACTAAACACAGAAATCGGCCGATGCCGATAGATTAAAAAATGACAAATATCGGCCCGATACATCGGCCAACCGATATATCGGTCGACCTCTAATCCGGTCTACATGTGTTTTGTGGATCTTGAGAAGGTGTATGACCGGGTCCCCCGGGAGAAACTGTGGGAGGTGCTGCGGGAGTATGGGGTAAGGGGGTCTATCCTCAGGGCAATCCAATCCCTGTACTCCCAAAGCGAGAGCTGTGTTCGCGTCCTCGGCAGCCAGTCAGTTTCGTTCTCAGTGGGTGCTGGTCTCCGCCAGGGCTGCGCCTTGTCACCAATCCTGTTTGTGATATACATGGACAGGATATCGAGGCGTAGTCGTGGTGGGGAGGGGTTGCAGTTCGGTGGTCTGAGGATCTCGTCACTGCTTTTTGCAGATGATGTGGTCCTCATTGGATCATCGGCCTGTGACCTTCAGCACTCACTGGATCGGCTGGCGGCCGAGTGTGAAGCGGCTGGGATGAGGATCAGCACCGCTAAATCTGAGGCCATGACTCTTAGCAGGAAACCGATGGATTGCTTACTCCGGGTAGGAAATGAGTCCTTAGCCCAAGTGAAGGAGTTCAAGTACCTCGGGGTCTTGTTCGCGAGTGAGGGTACTATGGAGCGTGAGATTGGCCGGAGAATCGGAGCAGCGGGGGCGGTATTGCGTTCGCTTTACCGCACCGTTGTAACGAAAAGAGAGCTGAGCCGCAAGGCAAAGCTCTCGATCTACCGGTCGATCTTCGTTCCTATCCTCACCTATGGTCATGAGGGCTGGGTGATGACCGAAAGGAAGAGATCGCGGGTACAAGCGGCCGAGATGAGTTTTCTCAGAAGGGTGGCTGGCGTCTCCCTTAGGGATAGGGTGAGAAGCTCAGCCATCCGTGAGGAACTCGGATTAGGGCCGCTGTTCCTTTACTTAGAAACGAGTCAGCTGAGGTGGTTCGGGCATCTGGTAAGGATGCCCACTGGGCGCCTTCCTTGGGAGGTGTTTCAGGCACGTCCAGCGGGGAGGAGACCTCGGGGAAGACCCAGGACTAGGTGGAGAGATTATATCTCAACACTGGCCTGGGAACGCCTCGGGATCCCCCCGTCAGAGTTGGTCAATGTGGCCCGGGAAAGGGAAGTCTGGGGCCCCCTGCTTGAGCTGCTCCCCCCCCTAACCCGACCCCGGATAAGCGGACGAAAATGAGAAAATGAGATGAGACAATTTTAACATGCTTGGCAATGTACCCCTCAAAATCCCTAGAGGTCTTCGTCGGGTAGGTTTCACCGAATTTAAAGTGTGTGGGTGTATCTGTGTGTGTGTACTAGGGCTGCAGGATATATCGGCTATGTACGATATATCGATATAATTTCCAAGGGGATACAAGATTTGACAATATCGTTTATATCGATATGCGTTAAAATGGTCAGTTTCTCGCTCAAGCGTCTACAGCGCTTGCCTTGGAGACTGTGAGCCTGACCCCTCCCCCTCTCACTCTGTCTTTCCGAACGTGCCGTGTGCAAAGACGCCTCATTCCCGCCCCCGCCGCCCCCTCACAACACAACAAGCATGGATGATACCCGTAAAGAAAACGAGACGGCGGCGGGAGACGAAATTGTTTCAAAGAGGAGAAACAACGGCTCCATAATGTGGAAATAGTTTGGGTTTAAAAAAAACAGATGAGCAGCAGCTGCAGGTCATCTGTAGAGTGTAGCAAAACCGTTGCGACTAAAAGTGGAAGCACGACAAATCTGTTCCACCATTGTCAGCAGCGGCACAAAGTGCAGTATGAGGAATGCGTAAAACTCTGTGGCTGTGCTGCTGCATCACCGGCCGTGACAGTTTCTTCTGCCCCGAAACCAGGGCCGGCGATCGGCAAATGTGTTGGGGGCGCCCTCTGGTGACGCTCTTAATTAATTAATTAAAATATACGAAACAAGCGAAATGAAACCAAACATGTTCCCAAATGGAACGGAGAAGGGAGGGGGCGGGGGATTAAAGTTACGGCGCAATGAAACCCTCACCGTAGTACGCAGGACAATGCGACGAAGCCAATGCTCTTAATGGTAGCTAATGTGTGTAACCTACAGCTTTATATTGTTTTGCATAGGTGATTATTTTGTGAAGAAGGTGAAAAACGTCCCTTTTTTTTTTTAACATGTTCATTCAATTCTGTTGAAAATAACGATACAAAATCACATGTTGCAGTCATATGAATAAAAAAAAGTGCTTGCATAAAAGTGCTTGCAACATCTCACATGTGGCTTTTGACTTACATAAAAAACATCTAACCTACTCTATAGAAAATATCGAGATATATATCGTATATCGCCATTCAGCCAAAAAATATCGGGATATCATATTTTGCCCATATCGTGCAGCCCTAGTGTGTACGTATTTTTTGGCGTGCAACCCTAGTGGTCAGTGCTAAGATAACTGTGTGTGCACCTGACATATCAGGTCCCCACCATACCCACCGCACTCCAACCCACACCCACCTCTAACCCGCTCATCATCTTCGATGATCTCATCACAAGAGATCATGGAAGGCCTGAGGAACTTACTGGAAGGTTAAAGAACTGTGTGTGCACCTTACATACCAGGTCTTCACCATATGCAAATTGAATTACACTGTACACCAAGTTTCTCTATGAAATTATTATTCATATTGAATGTTCTATTGGCGAAATCATCATAGTGGAGATAATTTAACCGGCACATAGAAATGTGAGAGTAACGTCACACAGTGGGGCCGACATTTTAGTTTCTAAAATCTTTGGAGGTCTTCTGATGTTTCTTCTAGAAGGGGAGGGATTCTGCAGACCGTAGGGAGACTGTCTGGACTGTGAATGATAGCCGCACAGTATGAATATATCTGTGTGTACATTACTCTGTGTGTATGTGTCTGTGTGTGTGTCCTACTCCTGAACAGATCCAAAGTCGCACAACATTGTCACTGAGCTTCGGACTATTGTGTATTCTCCAAATCCGTGCGTCTCTGCGAGTCTAAATCATTTGCTGAATAAAAAGCAAATAATTATAGTCGTAATAATAATAATAAAAAGAATCATAATGATGATTATGATAATTATAGTTAAAGTTATTGTTATATAAGTACTCTTTTTAATAATAATAATGATCATATCATGTTTTCTTTCATGGGGGGTTGGCTGTGGGTCGTTATGTTTGGAGAGAATTTTGTTCTGTTTTAGAGCTAATTTCTTCTGTACTCCTCTGTCCTGTCCTAAACTTAGCGAGGGTGAGTTTAGGAACGTTTTTAAATCAATTATGTCATTAAACTATCTTCAAAAAAAAAAAAATCCACTTTTATTGATTTATGGATTCAATAAAATAAAAATAAAATAAATAAAACTAGATAAAGGACCACCCCCTTCTGGCAGCATGGTGGTGCTGCAGCTGTTGTTAGTCTCCTTCTCCAGCAGGGGGAACAGCAGAGTACAGAGGAGCTCGTCTTTGTTATTTGCTAAACTAAGCTGTTCGTTAAGGATTTTATTTTAGGTGATTTGACCCGACTGGGCTGGCTGTATTTCAACCAGAGTTTCTACCTCATTTCTACTACTGAGAAAAGCTGGATGGACAGTAGAGAAGACTGTCTGCAGAGAAATGCAGACCTGGTGGTTATCAACAGTGGAGATGAACGGGTGACATGGGGAGGGTGTGTGTGTGTGTGTGTGTGTGTGTGTGTGATGGTGACTTCTAAGTCACCATCTTAGAAGTAAGCTGTACGTTTGACTATAGTCTGGAGGAGGCATTCCTTGCCAAGGTTACAAAATACCAACTTCTCAGAAATGAGATTGCACAACTGGGGTACACCTGCAAACTACTTGTGTTTATATTTGGAAGCCTTGGCCATGTCCACAGACTCGTCATAAGGGGTTTGCAGATGGCTGGAATTCCGAAGCCAAAAGCTAAAGCACTTGCGAAATTCTGCTCCATATCTGTATTAATAGGCAGCCGCCACATATGGAGGAGACGCTGCTTCCTGTATCCATAGAATGAGATCAGACATGTCAAAGAGATTCTGGGCTTGATGAGTGCATCTACCAGTGTTTGTGTTCAAGATTTGTTATTGTAAAATGTGAACATAAATAAATGACTAAAATGTGTGTGTGTGTGTGTGTGTGTGTGTGTGTGTGTGTACTTGTTTTTGCTACTTGTGGTCAGTGCTAAGATAACTGTGTGTGCACCTGACATATCAGGTCCCCACCATACCCACCGCACTCCAACCCACACCCACCCCTAACCCGCTCATCATCTTCGATGATCTCATCACAAGAGATCATGGAAGGCCTGAGGAACTTACTGGAAGGTTAAAGAACTGTGTGTGCACCTTACATACCAGGTCTTCACCATATGCAAATTGAATTACACTGTACACCAAGTTTCTCTATGAAATTATTATTCATATTGAATGTTATATTGGCGAAATCATCATAGTGGAGATAATTTAACAGGCACATAGAAATGTGAGAGTAACGTCACACAGTGGGGCCGACATTTTAGTTTCTAAAATCTTTGGATTGGACCAATGGATTGACAATAGCCCTTTTAAGGCTATCGCTATTGGGTTTTCCCTAGGCATGAGCCGTAGCACTGAAAAATTTATAATCCCCGTCCACCAACAGCATGGGCCTCAATCACATCCGCAGTCCGCACATAACGGTGCGCCGGCAGACGTTCTGCTCCCATTTTCTTCAGGACGATCCTGTAGCATACTGAAGTAAATAAATAGATATTATGGACTCAAAGACGATCCGCAAGACCTGTAACACTGGTTACATCTTGCCTTATGACGGCCATGAGGTGTGCGAGGGCTGCCTTTGGCATGAACATGCCGTCTTGGCGCTCTCGCCGCTCTGCCTTTGTCGGCATTATGCTGCGCTGCCCAGACAGTGCAGAGCCGCCATTGCTGAATGGGCCGATGACTTTACTGTCCCGCTTGACGATGCCCTCTCTCCTTGTGAGCTCGGAGTCGGACGACTCCGACCGCGACGAGGAGGGGGCATCTCCCCAGGCTTCCCCTCTCCGAATGGAGAGGCCCGGGGCAGCAGCATTGCCCGTCTCTGCCGCCACCTCACTTCCAGTGGTTGGAACCGGGCATTATTGCCAGGGCAGCCGCAAACCTTGGCCTTGCGGTGCCCATGCCTCAGGCCCCCCAACGCCCGGACCAGCTGCATGGTATCTGGGGGCTCGAGGCCGCGACACGCCCCGCCCATCTCGACCCGATCTGGCTGATGTTTCCCGCCATCAGACCGTACTTCAGTGGGGCTGCGGCGGAGCCCGGGAAGCTCGGGGCCCCGGTGAAAACATTTATCCAGGTCGCGAGGGGGAGGGTCTGACCGACCGGGGTTAGAGGGCGGTACCGCAGCTGGATCCCGCTCTTAGTGCTGTCTTTGGAGTGAAGCCGGGGCTCAATAAGACCAGCGGATGGCCCAGCTGCATCAGTGTATGATGCAGCAAGAGGCTGTTATGAATAACATCGCCCTGCTGGAACATAACATCTCCACCATGGCGGCTGACCCTCAACGTCTGGCCTAACAGGCAGTCGACGTGGCGAAAACCGCCGGCGTCCTCCTCTGCCTCTGCTCCACCGGCGCGGTGGCAGCGGCCCGGACGGCGGCATGGCAGCACCTCATACAGAGGAACCTGTGGCTGCAGCAGACCCCCCTCGTATTATTGATCGAGCCAGCCCATTGCTTTTTAAAAGGCAACCTCGCCCGGCTTACCAGCCCCGCCCGCCTCCATCGCAGGCCGCGGCGAGCGGCCAGCAAGGCCTCGGGCAGCGGGCTCATGGGGCGATGACCCGCCCCACAAGCGCCGGCGAAGGCAATTACGTGGCGAGGGAGAAGCGTGTGACGGCGAGAAACACCCCTTTACTAAAGACGGCTGTTTTCTCCCCACACCCCAGTTAACGCCGGTGCCTACTGGCTCGGCCGTAACTGTTTCACACGCATCTCCCACCACATTATTATTATTATTTATTTATTTGATTAGGACATTGCACATTAATCAACATGTCAGCCAGAGGATCAATATAAATATGCCGGAGTTAGCTTAGTTGCTAATTTACATCCGTTGTCCTAAGGCAAGTCAAAAACATATAGGCAGGCCGTCAATAAACATTGTATTATTGATCGGGCCAGCCCAACATTACTTTCCCCTCACCACATCAGGCCTGGCATGACATGTGGCGAGAGGGCGCTAAAACGAGGTCTCTGTCTACCAATGACACGCAGCTCGTTGTGTCAGCAGTCTGCTGCCCAGTCACAGTGTTATTCCTCTTCGTGTCCCAACACTCAGGAGAGAGGAAGCTACACTCTTGTCACAAGCTGAGCAGGCAGGGCATGCCTCTGCTAATGACACACACCCAGCCCTTTCGGGCAGAGCCCCCCATGGGATGCGGGGAGGACTCCTACCCTTGCAGCGGCGGCAGGGGCTCAAGCATGGCTCGTTTCCATGACAGCCGCATCAAAACAATAGGCTGCACAGCCGCTTTCAGAGCACTACTCAGAATGGCTGAACGCATGCACCCTGGCCAAATGGATGGACAGGCTGATCATCAAGGGTCACTACCTGCAGTTTACCTCCATTCCGCCACGAGTCAACGGGATTGTGGAAACAACGCTGTCATCCAAGGATCAACAGCTGTCACTTTTGTCCTAATCCAGCAGCTTCTAGCGAAAAAAGTGATTTCCACAGTCCCGAAGGGAGAGGAAATGCAGGGATTCTATTCCCGTTATTTCCTGGTACCCAAGAAAACAGGAGGGCTGAGACCGATTCTCGATCAACCCCAATTCAACAAATGCATCGCGGAGAGGCCGTTTCACATGTTAACAATCAGACGAGTGTTACAGTGTGTAATACCGGGCGACTGGTTCACCTCAATAGATTTGAAGGACGCCTACTTCCACGTAACAGTGATCCCCAAACACAGGAAATTCCTGCGTTTCTCATTCCAAGGGTCACACTACCAGTACAACCGTCTCCCGTTCGGCTATTCTCTAGCCCCACAAACGTTTTCCAAGTGTGTGAAGACGGCTCTCTGGCCGCTTCACGCAACAGGAATGAGAGTACTGTTCTACTTGGACGATCTGCTTTTGATGGCTCACTCCAAGGAGGAAGCAGCTATTTAAACAAAAAAGCTGGTAATTCACCTGTCGAATTTAGGCGTAGCCGTAAATTTGGAAGAAAAGCTCCCCCCTCCCCTCAAAGCGTGTGATGTATTTGGGGGTAGAGCTGGATTCAGCTGTAATGAGAGCACGGCTCTCACAGCAGAGGATGGAGACGCTGTGGTCTCTCCTCCGCCGCTGTTCCCTGAGCAGCGTTGTGAAAGCCCTCTCTGTCATGAAGCTGCTGGGCATGATGTCAGCCGCTCACACGGTGGTGCCGCTGGGGCTGCTTCACCTGAGGCAGCTGCAGAGATGTTTTTCTCGCCTGTGCATCGACCCGGTGCGCCAACGGCGGCGCAAAGTGACCATTCCCCTATCAGTGGGCCCGGATTTGACCCACTGTGGCGATCCCCGAACTCTCACGAGAGGGGTGCCGTTGGGCAGAACAACGTCAGACATCTCAGTGTTCACGGATGCTCCTCTATCGGGCTGGGGAGGAACATGCGAGTTTCACGTAGTGGGCGGCGTTTGGCCGCCCCCCGTGACCATGCATATAAACGCATTGGAGCTCCTCACGTGTTGGGTGTTGAAAGTGACTCAACACCCAATGTTGACGAATCAACACGTAATGATTCGCACGGACAACAAGGCGACAGCAGCATACATAATTTGCCAAGGGGGCGTGCGCTCGGCACAGCTGCTGAGCATAGCGAGACAGCTGTTTTGCTGGGCGCACACACACTTGCTCTCCATCAGAGCAGCGTACATCCCCGGTGTCCTACACAGAGGGGAAGACATATTGTCGAGGGGGGGTCCCCAACCAGGAGACTGGACTCTGCACCACAGACCGTGGCCGAACACACTCCTGTACACTTTCCCAGCCGTCCCTCTGATTCCCAAAGTCTTGGACCGAGTCCAAGAGGAGCGGCTGTATACGATTCTCATAGCACCGCAACGCACGAGTGCACCGTGGTTTCCCTGCCTCAAGCGTCTGTTCTCGGGGCCGCCGAAGGGACTCCATTGGCGGCGAGACGCTCTCTCACAGGCAGGGTTACCCAGAGATCGGCCAGCGCTTGTGGGCCTGGCTGCTGAACGCGAGCGCCTAGAGGGTCTCGGCCTCTCTCAGGAGGTCGTACGGACCCTCCAGGGTGCCAGAGCTGACTCCACCAGAGCGTGTTACTCGGCTAAATGGGCGGCTTTCCAGAAATGGTGCACGGAGAGGGGTTGTGATCCCATCTCCTGCCCTTTGCCACGTGTGCTCTCTTTCCTCCAGACACTGATGGAAAGAGGGCTGGCTTTTAGCACGGTTAAAACGTACGCGGCTGCTGTTTCATCATGCCACGAAGGCTTCGGGTATAAAACTGTTTTTAGTCACCCCTTAATGAAGCGCTTCCTCAATGGTGTGAGGAGAGAGAGACCCGTGACACGCTCTCTCACTCCACAATGGGATTTAACACTGGTGCTGCGCGCACTGGTTAAAGCACCATTTGAGCCTCTTGACCGGGTGCCCCTCAGGTTTGTGTCAGCCAAGACAGCTTTGCTGCTGGCCCTGACGTCAGCTAAGAGAGTGAGCGACCTGTCTGCACTCTCTGTAGCCCCTTCTTGTCTTAGAATACAAGGAGACGGCAGTTCGGCCATATTACGCCCGAACCCGGCTTTTCCACCAAAGAGTATTACTAGCTGGTTCAGATCGAGAGTAAAAACACTCAATGGTTTCTCTCTCCCTCCTCCTCCTCCGAAAGGGTTAGTCGCTAGACATGGCAACAAAATCGTTAAGTTGGCAACACTGAGCAGAACAGGACCATACGCAGCAGATCTGCAGTATGGCCAAGGGTGGCTCCCATTCACACTTATTAAACAAGGCAGTTTTATTTTGGCGAAAATCATATATAATAATTAGAGCTGTCAAGCGATTAAAATATTTAATCGTGATTAATTGCATTAATGTCATAGTTAACTCACGATTAATCGCAAATTATTTTTCTATGCTAAATATCCCTTGATTTTTTTGTCCCATAATTCTTCTCATTTTAATTCTCTTATCAACATGGTGAAGTGCATCGGCTTGCCTTGTGCAAATGATTTTTTATTGATAACAACGTTGGCATATACTGATCAAAACAGGACGATACAAAAAAAGAGCCTATAGTGCAATTAAACGACTGCTTTGAAAAAATGTAATTTGAACATAGCAGTCAGGCTACTGCTTCTTTGTTTTGAGCCAAAGAAAAAAAAATATTTTAAATAAAATAATTGAGTTAATCGCGTGATAATTTTTTTAACGCCGTTAAAATTGGTTTGTGTTAACGCCGTTAATAACGTGTTTAACTGACAGCTCTAATAATAATACACTACATTTTTAACTCTGTTGCACATGGCCATTTAGATTAGTATATGTATATTTATATATTTTGTTGTATATAGTTTTTTATTTTAATTGAATTTATATATAATAGCTGTTAACTGAAAAAGTAATGATGAATGACGATAAATTGAATATTCCAGTCAAAATTCATGCGTAGCGTATTTCTTATCATCAAAGAATGAGACGAGCGCCTGATTCTACGGTTATCTTCTATAGTCGGCCTACGACTATCCAACAATGTACAATGATTGCAATTTGGCAAAAGAAATCTCTTCCATGTCCTCCAACACCAGACAGGTGTAGACATCGGCAAGCTTGGCATTTCTCCGCAGCGTGACAGGGCTGTCCGAGATGTTCCCAATCTTGAGAGGGACTCACCTGTCGCCCCAGAGAGGTGTCACGACTCTGGCAACCATAATGCCTCTGGGCGCGTGTTACTTCTCCCGCTAGGCGAAGGGGGGGCAACATAAAACCAGATGTCTTTGGTTAACTTAACGTTTTTTATTTAACCCGGATCTTGGGGTAATCAATTAAACCCAAACAGAGGAGGCACAACTACAAAAGGAAAAGGGCCATTGGGTGATGTTCAAATCAAAGAAATGAATATAACCAAAGAAAAGCTCCCAAAATACACGGGTCGAACAGCACCCCTGCCCCTAGTGTTTCTTAACAAAGGTGTAACTGCGTGTCGGTTTTTCGATAATTTCTAACAAACTTACCTTGGCCCAGTTCCCAGGTAGCTAACAAGAGCCTCATTCAAATAACCGATAAGCATTCGAAGACCTAAATGGCAAGCTGCAAATCCGAGACAAGCTGCCGCGAATGTTGAGCTCGCCCGTCTTTTGTCTTCCTGGATCCTCGGCTTTCCGATGCAGCAACCAATCACGTCCGGGAAAAGGCACATCAAAATTAACATAATGGTAAACAAATCACATGCAGAGAAAAACACATGGTCATTTGCATGGCCATCGACAAACGGAGGGTTTTACCCATGAGGGCGGGGCGTCGGTCCGCAACCGTAAAGGCTTGATTCCACCGGACGCGTTACGGCAACGTTACGGCAGCGGCACGTCTTGGCCGCGGTCACCGCAGCAGATAGGTTCCACTCTAATCAATGAGACCATTTCCACCGGGCGCGGCTGCGGAACGTCCCAGGAGCGGCTCGCCGTGCCGCAGCGCTATCATTCCGTAGCATTTCTATTTTTGCCGCAAGCCGTTGCTGAACCGCGTCAATTTCAACAGAGCAGATCGATCAGGGCAGGAAGTGAAAAAGTAAAAGCCATAGAGCATTCAGGTCAATTTTCAAAATAAAACACAATAAATAAAACACCAACATTATTACGTCATGACCGGTGGCACCAGGTCAGCAGTCAATCAATCAAAGGGTCTCAAATCATCCTTTTTATAAGAACAATGTCAGAAAGGACAAAGCCTGGCATTTAATTGCAGTCGTTTTGGGAGTGGAAGGTGAGTACATTAGGTTTAGGATTATCGCGGGATCTCGTGATCTCGCGTGAATACGGCTGGCTCGCAAGGCAGCGTTGCGCTGCCGTAACGCGCCCGGTGGAAATGCAAGCAGGGCAAAGTCGCGGCCAAGACGTGCCGCAGCCGTAACGTTGGCGTAACGCGTCCGGTGGAATCCCCGGGTAACACCCCTCCGCTTAAAACACAAACCATTAGGTTTTTGTAACCTAATTAACTACAGCAGTTATTTGGCTATAAACTAGACAGAGCATCTGCCAACAGATTCTCTGACCCTTGTGACATATTACCAAGTTGTACTCTTGCACGATCAACGCCCCCAGCATGAGTCGCTGGTTGTGATTGTACATGCGAGATAGAAAAACAAGAGGGTTCTGGTCGGTGAATATTACAACTGGTAATGGACTGGACCCGACATACACTTCAAAATGTTGGAGTGCCAACAGCAAGGCAAGGGTTTCTTTTTCAATAGTCGAGTATCTGACCCGGTGCTTGTTAAATTTACACAAAAAATAACAACCCGGGTGATCGACCCCATCAGCATCCTCCTGCAAAAGTACCGCACCAGCTCCAACGGCGCTAGCATCCACCTCTAGCTTAAAGGGTCTGGTGAGATCGGGAGTGTTGGGCAAAATAACCTGCTGAGCACATATAAATATAGCTAACTCCCACCCTAGCTTGAGGAGCACAACACATGGCAGTCACGATACAATATAGTCAGCTTTTAACACATAACACATACTGGATAACATAGTCAGGTGAAGGCCAGAACCAAGGCCCCATTTCTCCTCCAAGCAATGGTAAACACTCAGACAATGCACCGTTTCATCCTCAGAACGGGAGGGCCACAAACAGGAGATTCTGTGAGGCTCTCCCCCATCAGGAAGAACACAAGAAGATACACCTGCATACACTAGGGCCTGGGAAGCAAGGTCAAGCAAAGACACACAGAACCATACACATCTTAAACGCACACACCTCATCGAGAGGAAGAGACAGCATAAAACTGTATCACACAGAGACTCTTCCCCTTTTCTTCTGAAGCAGACCTTCCACGGAGGCGAAGCTCTGGACGAACCATCAGCGCTGATTAGGGACTTAGACATATTCGATCTCTCACGCTTTATGACTCTGTATAACCGTTGCCACTTTACTTAATAAATCCAAGGTCCTCGTGCCGACAGACTTTATTACCTCTCCGTCTCATTTCATCTGGTCCAGTAACTAGACAGACCGTTTTTCCCAACAATTTGGTGACCCTCGACGTGATTTTTTCTGAATTGAACACGCAACTGGGAAACGAGAGACGGAGAGCGGCGCGACCTCGGGACCCCGGAGCACCGGACCGGTTCCTGCAGTCTCACCTCGCGCGCGCCCAACAAAAGGTAGGCAGAACCTGTTGATAAAATCCAAACTCTGCATAGTTATATAGGAACCACATTAGGAGGTGAGACTGTGAGAGCGGTTCGCTACGGGATATCTCGTGGGGACGAATAGGACTGCATCTCAGCATTTCCCCATAAACCCGATTAACCCTAAACGCGTGACACATCGAATATCGGCTCGTTGCATGGTGAAAGAATACCGACGAGACCCTAGGGCCTATAAGAATCGGTCATAGTGATACGAGACTACCGATGGCCAAGTAATGGATGTGTAATAAATACACCTGTGTATCAAGAGGGTTCGAGGCCCCACCTGTGTATCAAGAGGGTTCGAGGCCCCACCAGTGTATCAAGAGGGTTCGAGGCCCCACCAGTGTATCAAGAGGGTTCGAGGCCCCACCTGTGTATCAAGAGGGTTCGAGGCCCCACCAGTGTATCAAGAGGGTTCGAGGCCCCACCTGTGTATCAAGAGGGTTCGAGGCCCCACCTGTGTATCAAGAGGGTTCGAGGCCCCACCTGTGTATCAAGAGGGTTAGAGGCCCCACCTGTGTATCAAGAGGGTTAGAGGCCCCACCTGTGTATCAAGAGGGTTAGAGTCCCCCTCTTTGTTTGTGTATTAAATAATTCTATGTGGAAAGAAGGTTAAGAGTCCCTTTGCAGAGGAAACCGTATGCCTGGGGCACGAGTGACACACAGAGAGACAGTGTGTGTATGCGTGAGAGAGGCTGTGTGTGTGTGTGTGTGTAAGAGGCCCAGAGAGGTTGAGACGGAGAGACTGTGTGTGTGTGTGTGTGTGTGTGTGTGTGTGTGTGTGTGTGTGTGTGTGTGTGTGAGAGGCCCAGAGAGAGAGAAAGAAAGAGAACAAGCGTATTTGTGGGCCGGCTAAATATAGAAATAAATCAATTAATGATAACCCGGCTATGTGTGCAACGCTTGCTTGCTTTGTTATGCTCAACGCTATTTTGCCGTATCTGATGATTATGGGTGCGGGACACAGAATGAGAAGTCTGTTGATATGTGTCTGTGTACGTCTGCGCGAAAGAGAGAATCTGTGAGTGAATCAGTGAGTGTATGCGTGGTCCGCTCTATCTTCGCCCGTTAAAACGGGTAAAGGAAAGAATAGATAGATTGATAATAATGAATAATGTCTCTCTGACGTATTGCTTCGGTCTATGGCTTAACCTGCGGAAATAGATAAATTGACAATGATAAATAACCTTTTTACTGTGTTGCTTCCATTTACTGTTGGAGCCGTTAAAAACTAGACCTAGATAAGTTGACAAGGATAAGTGATATCTCTTTTACTGTGTTTCTTTGAATTACTGCTGGACCTGTCGCATATCTATGCGATACTAAACAACATCTCTTTGCCGCTTGGTTGACGGTTTAGTCTGTTGAAGCAGATTAATCAATAAAGGATAGATAACGATTATTGGCTATGAGGAATGTCTGGATGTATTGAATGACGCCTCTAGGCCCTGTTGTTGTTTTTTGCTCCCCCCCCTGTTTTTTCTTCCTTTTTTCTCGTTCTTCTCCTCCAAAAGTGACAAGAGTTACCCCCTAGCCTCTCATCCGCTCTTGTGTGTTAGACAGGTCACACAGAGTTATAGCACCACGGCCGCCATTTTTTGAGTTCTCTCACTCAGTCCCAAGCCACACCTCCCCCTCCGCCAAATCTGGACCACTCCAGCCCTGCCCTTCCCCAACTACACCGCCCCCTACTGGACCACTCCGACTCTGCCCTTCCCCAACTACAGCGCCCCCTACTGGACCACTCCGACTCTGCCCTTCCCCAACTACACCGCCCCCTACTGGACCACTCCGACTCTGCCCTTCCCCAACTACAGCGCCCCCTACTGGACCACTCCGACTCTGCCCTTCCCCAACTACACCGCCCCCTGCTGGACCACTCCGACTCTGCCCTTCCCCAACTACACCGCCCCCTGCTGGACCACTCCGACTCTGCCCTTCCCCAACTACACCGCCCCCTGCTGGACCACTCCGACTCTGCCCTTCCCCAACTACACCGCCCCCTGCTGGACCACTCCAGCCCTACCCTTCCTTAACTACACCGCCCCCTGCTGGACCACTCCAACTCTGCCCTTCCCCAACTACACCGCCCCCTGCTGGACCACTCCAACTCTGCCCTTCCCCAACTACAGCGCCCCCTGCTGGACCACTCCAGCCCTACCCTTCCTCAACTACACCGCCCCCTGCTGGACCACTCCGACTCTGCCCTTCCCCAACTACAGCGCCCCCTACTGGACCACTCCGACTCTGCCCTTCCCCAACTACAGCGCCCCCTGCTGGACCACTCCAGCCCTACCCTTCCTCAACTACACCGCCCCCTGCTGGACAACAACAACCCTGCCCTTCCCCAACTACATCGCCTCCAAATAGACAGCATCAATACCAATCCAACCCCAACTCTCGATCACCCCCTGTTAGAAGAACTATCCCAGTTACTAATAAAGCTAAAAAGACAAACCTCCCCGCATCCGGCCTTCAGTGCAAAGGCGTCCACAACCCCGACCACCCCCATACCAGGCTGCTGTAAGAAGAAGCGGCGAACACGCCCACCATGTCGGACGAGCGACGAAGAGCCCCCGGAGAGGATTGGCAAGACGAACACCAGAGAAGCCAAGACAGAGAGCGATTCTCAGCCTCCCGGCCCACTGACAGCCACTCACCCCCACCCTCCCCGGAGAGGGCTCACCTACCCATGCCGAGATTGTTCTGTCCCCTAGAATCGACAACACCAGTTCAGTCCCAGCCAAAAGCCCCCGCCTCATACACCCTACCTTCCCCATTAATGACCCCCTCCCAGTTCAGCCCTGACCCAGATCACTTAAGGGACCCCCGTACCAATAAGAGCGAGCCCCGCCGCCCCCGGCCAGGTATACAAGAGGCTTTTATGGCACCTCTATTGATAGATGCGGAGGGAAGAGCAGCATACACACCATGGAGCCACCGGGACATGGCCACCCTGGTCGCCCACTTGCCAACGCTCACGGCAGGAGCCTCGGCCTGGATCAGAAGATTTGAAACTGAGACGTCTGGCGATCTCCTGACCCTGGGAGACATACGAGCCATCATCGGCAGGGCACACGGTGCCAGACGAATCATTGAACTGGAGACACTGACCAAGACTGAGGCCCTACCTGACAACACCCCCTTCGACGCTTACCGAAACCTCTTCTGGAAGAGTCTCAGGGCGCTCTTCCCAGCCGACGCAGGCAGAATGGGAATCTCCGGCCTGACCATCAAACCTGAAGAATCTATCTTTCAGTACATAGAAAGGGCCGAAGGATTGTGGACGGATAATAATGACTGTCCCCCACACAGTAGCAAACTGGCGACACAGACATTCCAGCGGGCAATAATACAGGGACTGCCACCCACGGTCCAGAGGAGACTGAAGACAGTGGTGGCACTGCACTCCGAGCCATGGACGGAATGGGTGGATCACCTTGATCACCACCACCGACTCGAGGAAGACAAACGACTTGAAAAGGATGATGATTACGAGGAATTGAAGAAGCAACTCGTGAGGATGCAGATCAAGGAGCTAGCCGAAAAATCCCAGCTGCACAAAAGACCAAGGACGACATGGGGACCCATGAGTATGATGCCTGTAGCGGCCCCACTGCCGACACCCCCAACGCCCCCAGCCCCGCCACCTACCCCCAACCCCATGGTCCAGCCAGGCGGGCCTCCTCCGACCCAGGTGCAAGCCCCTTCCGCTCAAGTGTGGGGGCCCCAACCCCCGCCGTACCCGTACCCATACCCACTCTCGAACCCAGCGACACAGACGGGGCCCGGGATGTACCAGAACCAACAGTCCAAATATAGAGGCGGATCCAAATGGAGAGGAAGGGCCCGGGGCCAAAACACAAACCCTACCCGGTCCTACCCCTGCTTCGTTTGTGGGCTCCTAGGACACTGGGCGAAGGACTGCCCCCAGACGGGACCGCCGGGGATGCAACACGACCAACATGATCGTCAACCGCGACCCGGTCCGCCCTACGGTAACCCTGGAATGGATCGACGCATGCCTCAAACCCCGGAACCCAACCCCCGCCATCGACTGCGTCCCCGCCGTGCCGGACATCTACCCGTGAGTGCTAGTGGCCTCTCCAGGTGCACGGTCCCGGCGTCCTGTTTCCACCACCGTATGCTGAAACCCCACCAACACACCCCCCTTCCCCCCCGCCTGTGACGTGCTAGTAACCTCTCCAGGTGGGCTGCCCCATTCCCGTCCCCGCCAACGGCACCACCCCCCCTCCCACCTGATGCACCCACGTCGCCCGGACCAGGGATCTGCGTTCCGGTACCAGGGGCTGCGGCCCGTTCCCTTAAGGCTTGAGGGCGCCCCTGGCTGTATTCGCTTCTGTACGCTTCACTGTTTTTAGCCGCTCCCATATCTATGCCCGCGTCTACGCAACCGACGCCGGGAACATAAATGTTGTTGTTTATATCGCTGTCCCACTAGATGGAGCTCGGGGATACACACGGGCGAGATTCCAGGGGCCTCTATTGCCCGTTTATCAGATGAGGTCCTGAGCGCAGTTGAATAAAAGGGTCTAATGCTCAGGTGGCGCCTTGCGACCACCTGCCCGTGATGACGCTCAGGACTATTCCGTGGTTTCTTAGTTGTTCCCGTGCCCCGGGCCTACCCCGAATACCCCATGCGTGTGATTGCTTATTGTTACACGACCAGCTAACTCCTCCTCACATCCTTAGTGTGTGGTCATCTGGGGATGGGTTGAGGGGGATTGCCATTCGTTATCTACCTCATATCTTTCTATTATTATTACTATTATTTAGGGACACGTTTCATGGTTGCATTTCTTTCCTGTGATTGTTATTGTGTAGTATTTGTGTGATTGTTGCATTTTTGTTTATTGTTTACTGTTTGTTTTATTGTTGCATTTCGTTGTTATTATTAGGGTTTGGTGTTAGTTTTGTTGTTGGTTGTTGTTTTTTGGTATCGTTTGATATTTGTTTTAGTATTGTTGTATGCTTGTTGTATTTTTATTTTTTTTATTTTTTATTTTTTTTTCTCTTTTTTGTGTATTATCTGCGGCCAGTATTGTTGGTATTGTCTGTTCGCGATGTAAGGCCGGGGTGGATGCCACCCCCTAGGTGGGGTGTGTATGGCATACCCATGTCTGAAGCATGGGTGGCGTTTCTCCCACGTGGTTCCCCATACACCCGGTCCAGCGACTTATTTTAGTCCCATGCTCATGGTTGTTTGTTTTTATGATAATTTTGCCTTCTTTCTGTTTTTTCTAAAAGTGTTATGATGGTAGTCCCGCGCTGAAGTCCTATCCCTCGTACCCCTAATGAGTAAAAGTCGTCTTGCGACGACTTGAGGGGGATATGTTGGGCAAAATAACCTGCTGAGCACATATAAATATAGCTAACTCCCACCCTAGCTTGAGGAGCACAACACATGGCAGTCACGATACAATATATTCAGCTTTTAACACATAACACATACTGGATAACATAGTCAGGTGAAGGCCAGAACCAAGGCCCCATTTCTCCTCCAAGCAATGGTAAACACTCAGACAATGCACCGTTTCATCCTCAGAACAGGAGGGCCACAAACAGGAGATTCTGTGAGGCTCTCCCCCATCAGGAAGAACACAAGAAGATACACCTGCATACACTAGGGCCTGGGAAGCAAGGTCAAGCAAAGACACACAGAACCATACACATCTTAAACGCACACACCTCATCGAGAGGAAGAGACAGCATAAAACTGTATCACACAGAGACTCTTCCCCTTCTTCTGAAGCAGACCTTCCACGGAGGCGAAGCTCTGGACGAACCATCAGCGCTGATTAGGGACTTAGACATATTCGATTTCTCACGCTTTATGACTCTGTATAACCGTTGCCACTTTACTTAATAAATCCAAGGTCCTCGTGCCGATAGACTTTATTACCTCTCCGTCTCATTTTATCTGATCCAGTAACTAGACAGACCGTTTTTCCCTTCAGGAGCGGCGAGCACTGGAGTGTTGCTTAGGAGAGCCTTGGCGCTTTCAAAAGCATGTTGGCACTCAGGGGTCCACACAAAGTCCACCTTTGGACTAAGCAGATTGGATAGCGGATGGGTAATAGTAGAGAAGTTACGGCAGAAACTCCGGTAATAACCTGCCATGCCGAAGAACCTACGAAGTGCTCTCCTTGTTGAAGGAATGGGGCACTCTGGAATTGCTTGCACCTTTGCGTCTACCGGGCAGACTTGGCCTTGACCAACCTGTCTCCCCAAGTAAGTGACGGTGGCCTTCCCGAATTCACATTTCGCCAAGTTCAGCGTGATGGACGCTTTGGCGAGATGTGTGAACACCTGGTGAAGGATCTGCATGTGTGCCTCCAAAATGGCAGTGTACACAATCAGATTATCAAGATATGCGCTACAGTTAGCCACTCCGGCCAAAACCATATTTACTAATCTCTGAAAGGTTGCTGGGGCGTTACACATGCCAAAAGCCATGATGGTGTACTGCAAGAAATTATCTGGGGTTACGAGGGCAGAGATTTCAGACGCGCGATCCGTTAGTGGCACTTGCCAATAGCCTTTGAGCAAGTCTAACTTACTAACATATTTAGCTGTACCTACACTGTAAAAAAAATTACTTGCAATAGTTGGACTAATTATAGTTTTCAAGTTAGTCAGACTCCGAAACAAGGTTTTGCTATGTTTAACTACCGAAACAGAGTCTGGCCAGCAAACGTCCCCCTATCGTTGCCTCAAAAGCTATTTTCATAACACTACAACTAAGATTTTGGAGTTGCAAAAAGGTAGACGTCTTTTTGTTGGAAACCCCGTGGATTTCGTTTCAGGGGTGGGGGCGGGGCAGTCTGGGCTGCGCTCGTGAGTGAGTGGATGTCAGTTTGGACAGACGGAATCTCATTGTCGACATTGGTGCCAGATCTTGGTGATAACGAGCATGTTTGGGCGATTCGTCGAACATTTGTTTGGCTAAAAAGGTAAGTGTTTTTATTTTATTTTGTTTTCGAGATGAGGGATGTTAACGGCAAAGTGCACTGTACTATTTTAATGGAAATATTGTGTCCAACTACTTAAGTTAGCTTTGCTAGCTAGACTACTGATGGCCCCAAAAATAATTATTTCACGAACAGGAATAAATGGTCTAGCACTGAGGGCGTTTAAAACGTGATTTAGTGTGATTATGGCATAATGTATTTAGCAGAGAAAGGTTCCACTCGTGCGCTGTAAAAAGACGGGGGAAAGGTTTCGGTCGGGACTGTCAGTCATACAAGAAGCGTAGGGAACGTGTTTGACGGTGAGGCTCGCCACCGGAGCAGAGACTGTTACCTTGGTTATAATCCGGGTAATATACATCAGTTGTGTGTTTAAGTCGAGTTATAGTTTGCCACTGTGACGCTAAGAGTCAAGATTTTGACCGAGGTTAAGTGTGTGTCATGTTTGTAGCCTTGTCTGAGCCCAAGGTGGCGGTCGCCGATAGCAATGACCGCTAAATGTAAAGCTAGTCACTTTCTGTGTGGGCTAAAACCATAGATGGTATATAAAATGCTAAAACGAGGGTAATAAATGTTCATAGCTATGTATGACATGCTGGTGACAATAAATTGTGTGAAGCAGTGTGTATTGACAGACTAGCTAAGATAATCCCCGCTAGCATGCTAATGCTATAGCGGGAATTTCCTCACCGTCATGAAGGTAGAAGGAACAGTTGACTATTTTGAAAAGAGACTGCCATAGCCCCCCTTTTAAATGCTTTTGTTATAATGTAAATGTTAATATTGTGAAATATTACAGCAAATAAGCCGGTTATTATCGACACCCAGGTAATAGATAGCAGTTCTATTTCATGTAGGTTACGCCGTCTAGGCTTAAAGGCTGCAAATTCCAACTATGCACCTGTAACCTGCGTTGTGTTTTGTTTCCTTCAAGCATTGGACTCGGACGCTCAGCATTGGGTGCAGCGGTTTTATTGCCTGCACAATGGGTCAGCAACATAAAGGACGGGTTTAGAGCATTTCCTGGTCCGCCTGCAGCAGTTACCGTCTTTTCTGCTATATAATTTATTTAAAACAGAGTCGCGCTAAACAGCGCGCATAAACAGGTGATCCCTCCCCTCATGTGGCGACCGGCGGTATTGCATGTAAAAATGGCGGGACCGGCTAGACATTCTAGATTTTGAATGCTAGCAACGCCACAAGTGGGATTATAAACATACATGTAACTAAAACAACCTATCGGTTACCTGCACAATGGGTCAGCAACATAAAGGACAGGTTTAGAGCATTTCCTGGTCCGCCTAGACAAAATACATACAATATTACAAATGCAAACGAAAATCAAAACTCAAATAAAAGAAACAATACAATGCCAACTATATGAAGAGTGTATTAAACAACCGTTTACAGATAAGTGACAATGATAAAATTACTTTAATAAATGTGTCATGCGGACACGTTTTATGCTCAACCTACCTGCAGCAGTTACCGTCTTTTCTGCTGCAGGATATCCGGAATACAACATTAGCAACATATCAAAATAAAAGTCTTGACCCAATGATACAGGATTTAACTATATACATACTCATTTTATTTGTTCCGTTACATACACCTCCCTTAAATCCTGCTAAATTGGGGACGTAGCGGTAAAACACTCACCGAAATAAAGAGGTAGAGAGATAGAAACAAATAATAAAAAAAATACCTCCTAGGCCTCAAAACCGAAAAAAAAATTATACAGGCACTAACAAGTCAATAAAACCAAATATCACTAGCTGTCGATTAAGGAATCCTCCAACTAAGGAGTACTTAAGGAATGGGATGGCGCCATCCACGAGACCAAAAGTAGACTCTTAAGATGCCTGTTACACCTCAAATATTGCTATAAATGATACTTATCTCTAACTGTGTCTTACTATGTCTATAGATTGACTACACTGACATCTAGTACCTATATGTTGAATCTCAAAACAAACTTTTAACGAAATAAATGAAAGAGTTCACTGTGGACTCTGTAGTGTCAAGGACTTGCTCATTCATTTCGCAAATGAGCCTCTCTGGAGGGTTGACAGCCCTGCCTCGTCTGGTTCGAGCTGTGTCTTCAAAACCCAGAGGTTGAGTGCATACTGGAAGTGCATCTGTGGATACCTCTTCATGTGCAATGACCACGGGGTGGAGCTCAGCACTGTGTCGGCCATTGATTATAGGGGGAACATCACTGTCCTCCAAACTCCGATCACTGCCGATGACACTAGCTGAGTCAAATGGCTCAGACACCCAATCAGACACATCATGTCCTTCAGAGAGGCCAGTCTGCCGATCCTCTAACTCAGAACCATCAGGGCTGGACAGCACCCAGTGTACAGTCCGGTCAACGCTGCCATCAATCTCACCTGGGAGGTTGACTTTGGGAACCATCCCCTCACTGACATCCACCTCAACTACAGGATTGACTTCAGGCACCACCTCGCCTCTGTGATCTACTTCTTCCCAAGGGCTGACTTCAGGAACCACCTCACCACTACCCCTGGTGTGGGTGTCTTCTCCATCACCAATCGGTAAGAAGTTCACAGGAAGCAGTAGATTTCGGTGGACTACCTTCAGTTTATCAGAGGCAACGTCTTTGATCTTGTAGACATTGATGTCAGGGTTCGCAGCCACAATTTCGTACATTGTTGACGCCCATTTGTCAGCCAACTTCCTTCTCCCTCTTTCACCTCTGTTCGCAACGAGCACTCTGTCACCAATGATTAGAGTTGACCCCTTGACCTTCCTGTTATAGAGCCTTGCGTGTCTAGTCGGTTCTTTCTGACTGTGTCTTTGTGCAATCTGCACCGCTTCACGCAGGTCTTTCTTCAGGCGTGACACAAACTCATTGTGGTCCACCACAACATCGTCAGAAACCACAGTTTGAAACAGGACGTCAACTGGGAGACGAGGAACTCTACCGAACATCAGATAGAAAGGCGCAAAGCCTGTTGTCTCGTGCTCTGTGCAATTGTAACAGAAGGTGAGTAGCTGTAACATCTGGGGCCACTTTGCTTTGGACTTAGGAGGCAATGTTCTGATCATGGACCCAAGGGTCCTGTTGAATCTTTCAACCACGCCATTGCCCATGGGGTGGTATGGTGTTGTGTGCGACTTCTCGACACCTGAAAGAATCAACAGCTCCTTGATCAACTTGCTTTCAAAGTTCGCTCCCTGATCAGAATGAATCCTCCTAGGGAAACCGTATACGAGAAAGAAATCATCCCAGAGCTTCCGAGCCACTTGCTTAGCGGACTGATTTTTGCATGGGAATGCATGAGCCATTTTGGAAAAATGGTCAGTCACAACAAGCACATCCATGGATTTCCCATCATTGACCTCTGCAGACCAAAAGTCAATGCAGACCAGTTCCATCGGCTCCGATGTGCGGATGCTCTCAAGTGGAGCACAAGCACCGGGCTCTGGTGTCTTTCCAACAACACAGCGATGACAGTTTTTCACATGATCATCAACGTCTCTTTTCATGCCAACCCAGAAGAATCTCTGCCTAGCCAGAGACAGCGTTCGGCTCTTCCCTTGGTGACCAGCGGAATCATGAATTCTATTCAGTACTTGCGCTTTGAGAGAGTTGGGCACGACAAAGAGAAAAAGTCGTCTGTTCATGCCTTGATCTTTTCTCACCTTGCACAGTAAGCCATCATGGATAACGAGCCTGTCCCAATACTTCAGGAGCTGACGCACACTGAAGGACTCATCTTTCCGCCGTCTCTCGATATAGTAGAGGACTCGGCTGATAGTACTATCCTGCCCTTGTTGGTTCACAAGACTGCTGTGAGGAATGGGGGAGTCAACCTGCTGCAGTTGAGGAACAGCCGGACTCGCACCCAGGACTTCACTCAGACCACCACTGGAATGAGCTTCCAGAACAGCTGAAACATCTGGAGCTCCGACCGAACCAGTGTCTGAGGCTTCGTCGGCGGATGTGTTATGTGTATTTTTTGCCTGATCTCAGGACCATCTGATGATTGTTGGAGTACCTGAAGGCATTTTGGACTGTGTCATCCACAACACCACTGAAATTTCTCAAGAGAGACATGTATGGCTCGGTAACAATGCGGTGGCTTACGCAAGACTGGACGAAGGGTTCTCTGCTTAAAGCATCTGCCACAACGTTTCTGGGGCCTGGGACATACTTTATGTCAAAGCTGTATGATGCAAGTTTAGCCACCCATCGCTGTTCACAGGCATCCAGTCTGGGCTTTGTCAAAATGTATGTCAAAGGGTTGTTGTCAGTCCATGCAGTGAAATGTCTTCCCTTTAGCCAATGGCTGAACTTTTCACAAACAGCCCACTTCAGTGCAAAGAATTCAAGTCTATGAGCAGGGTAGTTCATCTGTGACCGAGACAACGTTCTGCTGGCAAAGGCTACCGGTCTTGCTATCTCCTCACCAGGAGGGACTTGAGAGAGGACTGCTCCAACTCCGTCAAAAGACGTGTCAACAGCCAGAATGAAAGGCTGGTCGAACATTGGGTGAGCTAAGGTCACACTCTGTAGCAAATCTGACTTCAGGACTTCAAAGGCCTGCTGACAAGCAGGTGTCCAATCAGTAGGGGCGAGTTTAGTGACACTCTGAAGTTTTTTCGGCTTTCTCCCCAACTTCCCACGAGTCTGCTTACTGGACCCTGCTGTCAACTTGAAGAGTGGCTTGGCCTTCGCAAAACATCCCTCAATAAAGTGTTGATAATACATCACCATACCAAGGAACGATCTGATCTTCTTTGAACATGGTGTCTGTCCGTCAGCCTCCATCAGATCAACTCTCTGGATTTTGCTGATGGCCTCGACCTTGTCTCGATCCGTCTCAATGCCTTTCTCACAAATTATGTGGCCAAGGAATTTAACAGAACGTCTTAAGAAGAAGCATTTCTTTGGGGCCAGCTTCAGATTGTGACTCGACAGACGGGAGAAGATCATTTCGAGACGCTGAAGGGCCACAGACTCGGAAGGAGCGAACACCATGAGATCGTCCAGGTAGCACAGGACACAGCTGAAGTTCTCATCGCCAAAGATTGACATCATCATTCTCATGAACGTGGATGGACTGTTTGAGAGACCCTGAGGCAGTCTGTTGTACTCGTGCAGGCCGAAAGGAGAAGAAAAGGCTGGACATTTCTTATGCTCTTCCTGCAAAGGCACATTGTAATAGCCTGATGTCAGATCCATTGTGGAAAAGAAGACGTTCCCGCCCAGTGCAGCCAACACATCAGAATGGTGAGGCAACGGGTAGGCGTCTCTGACCGTCCGAGCATTCAACCACCTGAAATCTGTACAGATCCTTAAGTCGCCATTCTTCTTCCAGACAAGCACGAGGGGAGATGCATAATCACTGTGTGACTTGCGAATGATTCCCTTCTCCTCCATGTCGTTCAGAGTCGTCCTTAGTTTAGCATACTGGCTTGGTGGTATACGCCTGTAAGGCAAACGAAAGGGTCGGTCATCAGCCAGATGAATGCGATGGACAAAGTCACTGACTTCTCCACAGTCCATTTTGTCTCTTGAGAATATTGACTCATATCTCTCAATGGTCTGGAGCAGCTTGTCTTTCCAGTGTGCTGACACCTCACAAGACTCCAGATCGATGTCAGGGAGGTTCAAACTGCACAAGGCACGTTTCATCTCTTCCTCTGACCTGGGAGTTGAGGGGCTGCTGTCCGTACACTGCACATTTGACTTGATCTGTTCTGGCTGTGGCAGGTCTTCCACAGCAATACAAGGTGACACGTCGGCTATCTTAGCATTTCTCCTCAGGACTACTCTATGATTGGTTGGGTTTATAATTTTCATCGGAATGGAGCCATCACCCCAAAGCGGTGTGATCACTCTGCCAACCATTATCTGCTTAGGCCTTGATCTTGACTTGGTCGGCTCAACGATGACTGTGCTACCCACAGACAAGGCTGAAGACATGAGTAGCTTACCCCAAACCAGGTGCTCTGTTTGTGGCTCTAATGTCACACTTCTCATGAGCTTTACAGTGCCTACTCTGTCTGGCACAGACTCACCTCTCCACCTCTGAGTGTTGGAGAAAAGGGACAAAAACTGAGAGCATTCACCACTCTGGTTATTGCTGGGCATGGACGTGAGCTTCCAATAGCCACCTGCCTCTCTCAGACACGTCAAAAGCCTTTTGATGACGTTACTGCCCAGAATCATCTCCTCAGATTGACCTGGGACAACTGAAGTGGGAACAGTCATTGAATAGCCGTACACACTGACTTGGAGGTCATAGATTGCTGTTGGAGTGACACGATGGCCTCCACAGCCAACAATCACAATATCTTGAGCTGACTGCTTTGAAATGCCTGGAATATATTTCAACAACATGGCTTCAGCAGACTCACTGGCCCTCATTTATCAAACGAGCGTACGACAGAAAACGTGCGTAAAATGGACGTACGCTCATTTCAACGTTGAGCTTGGCATTTATCAATTTGAACGTGAGCGCAGGCTGCGATGAAATCTCACGTCAGGTCTGAGCTCGTGTACGTTTTTTTGGCGCAACATACGGGTATTTTCAATGATGAATAGTGCAGCACAAGCTCCCATGTTCAACATCTGTATTAATTACTAAATAAATTGGAATTAGCCCAGCCGTTCAAACAATTACAATCAAGTCAGGCCTAATTAAAAACAGTATTGCTATGAAAATAATTAGAATGTGACAGGTGAAATGTTTATTCAGCTGTCTATATTAACAGGAGCTTTGCCAAATAGGTGGTCGTGTCTCAGCGATGGCAGATCTGGCTCTGTTAAGGACCTCAAGGCACAGACGAGAGAGTTTTTCGAGACCGCGCAGATTTTTTTAAGGAGGGCGATGAATGGCTCTTGAGTCGTTTTCGTCTCCCAAGGCATCTCCTGATGGAGCTATGCAATGCTTTGGAGCCACAGTTAAGGCGAGAAACTAGGCGATCAAACGTAATACCTGTGCAGGTTTGCTCTACCTTGGGATTTTTGGCCACCGGGATCTTGCAGCGGGAGATCGGGGACAGGTCTGCTATTTCCCAGCCAAGTATTAGCCGAACCATGCCAGTATTTTTGGCAGCTATAATGTCCCTCTCCGAATGTTATATTAAATTCCCATATAATAACGATCAGCAAACTGGAATCAAACGGGATTTTTATGCTATTGCTAGGTTTCCAAATGTGATTGGTGCGGTTGATTGTACCCATGTGCGTATGAACCATATATTAATGATTACGCGTATATCAACCGCAAAAGCTACCATTCAGTTAATGTTCCGATTATTTGCGATGCCAGAATGTCAATCCTGAACATGGTAGCCCGATGGCCTGGGGGCACGCACGATTCTTTTATTTTCCAAAATAGCAACGTTGGGCATCGTCTACATCAGGGCGCACGACATGGTCAGAGTCATCTCGGTGAGTTACGCTGCAGTCGCACTGCACCGGCCTCCTCCCGTTTCTTGCTTGGCCGGCTTCACAGCCGCAACACGTTTTTTGGTGCTGAGCTTCATGTCGGACCATTTTTTCTTCACCTTATTCGGAATTAAATAACTTTAACGGAATGCAAACAATAGCATATATGTGAAATGTTTTAAGCTGGATAACAGAAGTTGTACATTTAATTTATTATTTAATTAATTTAATTAACAAACCTCTTCCGTAGCCCGACGAACATTGGAAACACTATTCACTGCAACAGTTATTTCCTTCCATATAGCATTCTTTAATGCCAGCTTTTAGGCTACCAAATAAAACCAGACAGTTCGCATCCACCAGTGACCCGAGCGTCTCCATTTGGGTCTCGGAAAAATTCCTCTATTTTACCGTTAGACGTTTCTCCATGTCGTAAAAGTTAGGGGCGAGACTTCTGAAGACGTGCTTTTATATGGGCGTCTTACGTTAATTACGATCGATCTCAGCCGCCGTATTTATCAACACCAAGATCCTTCGTACGCTGGGATTGGTGTGATACGAAGGTTTCGTAAATCTCACGTGGGTCCTATCGTAAGATGAATCATGCGTTCAGATTTGCGCTCATTTCTACGTTTGTTTGATAAATGAGGGCCACTAAGAGTACACGCCATGGATCCACTATCATTAAGCGCTTTGAAAGAGAGTCCATTCACTATTGAAACTGATGTGTAAAATAAACTATCAGACCTGGGAACTGTCTGCAAATTCTGAAAAATAACTGTCTTCTCTGACGAACAATCACTACTGTACAACTGACTAAGAGATTCATAGTCCGAAAAAGCCTCAAAGCTAGAAGTGGGAAGCACACTTTCACAATCTACGTGGTCCTCCCCCACACGCAGATCTGTTAGTTTGACGCCTGGCCACCGGGTGCTGCACTCTGTCCCCTACGTGGACATCTGTCCCTTGCATGGTCAGGAGAAAAACACTGGAAACACAGTCTGTTATCCTTACAGTGTGACAAGGCAGAATGAGAAGGGTCTTTGCAAACTAAACACGGTGTGTCTTTAAGACCTTGAATACGAGGTAGACCACTTGTCCTTCTATCCGCTGATCAGGACTGAGCAGTATTCATAAGAACCTTCTCCATCATACCAATCATCCTCTCCAAAGCAGAGTGATCAGCTGATGTGGACTGTGGTGTTGGCTGAGCGCTACACAGGGGAGCTGGGCTACTCTCCACCTCCATCCTGTTCCACGTTCTTCTCCCCAACAGCCCCATCTTTCCCTACCCCTGCTGCTCTGATGACCTTCTCTGAGTGGTACTCATCCAAAACTTCTTGCACTTCTGCAGCTGACCACTTGTCGATGGTCTTAGAACGAAAAGTGAGCAATAGACCTGAATCTGGGCAGTTCCTAATGAACATATGTGTGACCTCAATGGACAAGCTGTCTTGCTGCTTACCCTGTTCCAGGAGACACTCAGCAGCAATATCAGCAGCACAGTTAAGGCGAAGCCAGTAGTCAAAGGGATCTTCCCGTGGTTCAGGGAAGGTCGTGTAGAAGTCTTGCAGAGGCAGTGGTGAAAACTGCTTGCAACTGAAATGCTTCCTTAAAAGGCTATAGATAGAAGCTGGACTATGTCTGATGTCAACGCCACTTGATTTAATGCCCACTTAGACTACATCCTTGGTCTTGCCCCTTAAATGGATGAGAATCTCTACACCCTGCTCTCCAATAGATAGACCTCCCTTCTTTATGAAAGTTTGCATTAGCTCAATCCACTCTTCAAGAGTAACTGAGTCTGAATTCTCACCTCTGAAAGTAGGGGGATCTCTCACCTTCCTCTGACTCATTACATGTGGCTGAGATGATCACAGAGTCCTGAGCTGGAGCGTAGCTACCACTGTGTACACTTGGAGTAGACAAAGCCGCCGCCGGACTAGACCTACTCAAGTGTGTGAGAATGCTGTCTGCTAGTTGTTGACCTATGTGTTGCACGATGCCACTCATCTGGCCTACAAGGTCCTCTGTTGTTAAAGGAGTGGAAGTGCAGGGGGGCTGTTGCGCAGGGAAACTATTTTGTTCTGTGTGAGCAGCGTGTGGTGTGTCACTAACAACAGGACGTGGAGTCCTCGCTGCCATCCCTACAGTAGTTCCCACAGACACACTAAGCTGAGGGAAAGGGATAGGCAACCCCAACACACCTCTACCCCGACCCACACCAACAGGAGTCAGAAAGCCTTGAGCTCCAGTAACCTGTGAGCCATCCATGACAATGGAAAAGACGGAGAGAAGAGAAAAAAAAAAAATAGCAATAAAAAAAAAATACAAAATGTCGATGTGCACTAAAACAGTCACATTAATATCTACTCATAACATTGCATATATTCTACAGTTCCCCAAATATAACACAATACCCAAGTGTTCTCAGCTGATCTCCAGTGTGGGAATGGTAACAGGCCCTCCGGTAAGGGTTGTTGGTCAGCGACCAATCAGTTGAATCCGGGATCACGGCACCAGTGTAACCTGTGTTGTGTTTTGTTTCCTTCAAGCATTGGACTCGGAAGCTCAGCATTGGGTGCAGCGGTTTTATTGCCTGCACAATGGGTCAGCAACATAAAGGACAGGTTTAGAGCATTTCCTGGTCCGCCTGCAGCAGTTACCGTCTTTTCTGCTCTATAATTTATTATATATATTTAAAACAGAGTCGCGCTAAACAGCGCGCATAAACAGGTGATCCCTCCCCTCATGTGGCGACCGGCGGTATTGCATGTAAAAATGGCAGGACCGGCTAGACATTCTAGATTTTGAATGCTAGCAACGCCACAAGTGGGATTATAAACATACATGTAACTAAAACAACCTATCGGTTACCTGCACAATGGGTCAGCAACATAAAGGACAGGTTTAGAGCATTTCCTGGTCCGCCTAGACAAAATACATACAATATTACAAATGCAAACGAAAATCAAATAAAAGAAACAATACAATGCCAACTATATGAAGAGTGTATTAAACAACCGTTTACAGATACGTGACAATGATAAAATTACTTTAATAAATGTGTCATGCGGACACGTTTAATGCTCAACCTACCTGCAGCAGTTACCGTCTTTTCTGCTGCAGGATATCCGGAATACAACATTAGCAACATATCAAAATAAAAGTCTTGACCCAATGATACAGGATTTAACTATATACATACTCATTTTATTTGTTCCGTTACACACCTATCAGCGTGGGTACCGCCCACATTTCCCCACGGTATCGTGTCTATATAACGCGGTGTATACCGTCGCTCATCCTCCCTTTTCTTTCAGCACTTGTTCTTATCAGCTAAGAATTGAGACTACTAGAAGACGATGACTTCAAAAGCAGAAAAACTGATCTCCCAAGCGGGTCCCGCCTCCCTGGCACCGGGTGACGGGCACGTGGCGTGTTTTCGGTGCCTCGGCGCCGACCACGCCGCGGCTGCTATGGCGCCCTCCGTCTCCTGTGTCGCCTGCCGGGAGCTGCCTGAAGAGGGGATCCTCTCCAGGCATCTCTACTTCTCCCCTGCGGTGGACCTGGCTGACGCCATCGACCTGTTCAGGGCCAGCCCTGACTACGACGATGGCGTCATCGACGCCAACGACGACGCCGCTTCTATGGACGACGTCTTCGGCGACTCGGCGTCCGGTTTTTCCCGCTCCAGGGTTACAACCGCCACCGCCGTGCAACGCGAGAGACCGCGCCGGATGGCCGATCTCTTCGGGAAGATCATGGCTGAGGCAGCGGCCATCAAAGGGATTCCGATGCCGGCCCCGCCTCTTGCCCCCGTATCTGACGATATGCAGGGCGAGTGCTTTTCCACCCCATCTTCTTCCCGACGGGTTACCCAGAGCCCCTTGTTCCCGCCTGTGCAGCACTTTTCAGTGCTGCCGGTGGGGACCCTTCGACCCCGGTGCAATCTTACAGGGATTTCACCAACGTGGAGGGGTGGGCCGATACTCAGGCGAGGGGGATCCCTTGCCCAGTGGAGCCTCCCCTGGCAGCGCTTCTCTGTCCGGGCGCCAGATGGCGCCCTAACGAAAAGCCGCTGCCCCCCGACCGCCTCCAGAAGCAGATTGTCGGCCTAACGGACAGGGTGTTCGTTTGTGCCTCTCAATCCGCGGCGGCAGTCAACAACATCGCCCTGCTCTCCTCCGCCATGGTCTCCTTTTCGGCTGACAGGGAGGCCTACGGCCCGGAGGAAGCCGCGAGATGGCTGGCGGTTTCCCGCTTTTCCAGCGCCATCCTCCAGCTATGCCAGCCGATAGCCGTTTCGGCCGGCCGGCATATGGCGTGGGCAACCATGATACAGAGGGTCATATGGCTCTCCCACACTGCGGTGCCGGAACGGGGTTGGTGGAGACCACGCTACGGGACCTGACTGCGAGCACGGCTCTGGGGGGGCTATCACTGTCGTTCCCCCCCACGAGTCTCACCTAGGGTTTTATTCCCGCTACTTCCTGGTTTCCAAGAAGTCAGGGGGAAAGAGAACTATTCTGGATCTTTGCGTGTTCAACAGATTCGTTGCCACGAGGAAGTTCAGAATGCTCACTCTCGGAGCGTTGTTCCGGTGTGTGAGAGAGGGCGATTGGTTCACATCCCTGGATCTCAAGGATGCTTACTTCCACATCCCTGTTCGGCATGCACACAGGAAGTTTCTCCGCTTTGCCTTTATGGGGATGGCGTACGAGTACCAGTGTCTGCCGTTCGGCTACTCCCTGGCTCCGCGCACCTTCTCGAAGTCTGTGGAGACGGCGTTGGAACCGCTCAGGCGTCAGGGAGAGAGGATTCTCTTCTACCTAGACGACCTGCTTATTCTGAGCAACCGCGAGAAGTGACACCATGTTGGTGATAAACCATCTCTCCTTCCTGGGTTTTGCCATCAACTGGGAGAAGAGCTCCCCGCTCCCCAGCCAGCAGACAGTCTACTTGGGGCTTTGCCTAGACTCAGCCACCATGACTGCGATGCTTCCGCCTCCTCGGCGAGACGCCATCCTGTCGGCGCTCTCCCGTTTTCGCGTTCGCAGGAACGTGGCCGCACTGTCCACCATGCGCCTGTTAGGGCTGATGGCAGCTGCCCACCCCGTGGTCCCCCAGGGTCTGCTTTTTATGCGCAGATTCCAGCGGTGGTTTGCTCGCCAACGGTTGGACCCCAGGCGACACAAGCTCAGGGTGCTCCTCGTTCCCCGTTCGGTGTCGCCAGACCTGGAATATTGGAAAAGACCCTCCGCCCTTCTCAGGGGTGTTCCCCTGGGCAGGGTGGCGTCCTACGTAGTGGTCTTCACGGACGCCTCGTTGACGGGTTGGGGAGGAACGTGCCTATCTCACTCGGTCGGAGACGAGTGGCGCACGCCCCCTACAGCACACATAAATGTGTTGGAGCTCGACGCTGTGAGGAAAGTGCTGTTGCATTTCTTTCACCTGGTGCGCGACCGCCACGTTCTGATCAGGACAGACAGAGTGTCGGCGGCGGCGTACATCAACAGACAGGGGGGAGTCCGCTCCCCTGCTCTCCACCGAAAGGCGGTCGAGCTCTGGCTTTGGGCTCATCAGTATCTCCTCAATCTTAGAGCCCTGCATATCGCGGGCGCCCAGAACTTTGGGGCGGACCTCATGTCTCGAAGCGGTCCCCGCCGAGACGAGTGGCGGTTACATCCCGACATTGTCAGACTGATCTGGCAGAGGTTCGGGACAGCGCAGGTGGACCTTTTCGCGTCCAGGGAGAACACACACTGCAGGTGGTGGTTCTCCCTCAGCCTTCGGGATCTTCCCCCGTTGGGGGTGGATGCGTTGGCACACACACCTCGGCCGCGGGCTCTCTTGTATGCGTTTCCCCCACTCCAGCTGATCCTTCCTCTTTTGGAACGGGTCAGACAGGAGAGACTGTCCCTGATATTAGTGGTCCCGGAGAACCGTTCAGCTCTGTGGTTTCCAGAGCTGGCCGCGCTCTCGCGGTCAGCGCCGTGGCCAGTACCGTTCAGGCCGGATGTGCTTTCACAGGCCCACGGGACGGTGCACCACCCTCCCGATGTCTTGGGACGGCTGTTGGTTTGGCTCCTGAGAGGTTGATCCTGCAGGGCAAAGGTTCAGAGTGCTCGTGCGCCTTCTAGTTCTTCCCTCTATGCGGCGAAGTGGTGTGCCTTCTCTAATTGGTGTGAGAGGAACCACGCTGTCCCATCTCAATGCGAGGTGGGAACCGTGCTTTCGTTTCTGCAAAACTTATTGGAAAAAGGTTTTGCCTTCTCCACTATCAAGGTCTATGCGGCAGCCATTTCGGCTGGCCATGCAGGCTGTGATGGTGGACCGATCTTCAGCCATCCACTGGTCAAGAGATTCTTGCGTGGGGCTAGACGGGTTAGGCCTGTTTCACGCGTGCTTACACCACGTTGGGATCTCCCCACTGTGTTGCGCGGATTGTCCAGGGATCCTTTCGAGCCTCTTTCTCAGGCCCCTTTGGATGCCCTGTCCTTTAAGACGGTGCTCTTGTTGGCCTTGGTTTCTGCCAAGCGGGCCGGTGAGCTAACCGCTCTGTCTGTCAGCCCGAGTTGCTTGTTGCTAAATGAGGACAGCTCCTTCCAACACATTCTCAATCCGATTTCTGACGAACGGTCAGTGACTTTTACTTCAGTTTCTGACGCAAAAGGGTACCCTTGCACTTCTTTTTTTGACGCATGGGGTTTTCAACTCGTTACAATGTAACCCCTTGACGGGGGACCTGATGGCTACACATAGAGACGCTATGAGCATTCATCCCATTGGCTAACGGAGGACCTTGCGCTTCTTTTTTCGACGCAGGGGGTTTTCCACTCATTACAATGTAATCCCTCCACGGCAATATATGAAGCTATGAGCATTCATCCCATTGGCGAACTGAAGAGCCGATGGCTGCACATAGAGACGCTATGAGCATTCATCCCATTGGCTAACGGAGGACCTTGTGCTTCTTTTTTCGACGCGGCGAATTCACAGTGACATCTGTGACATTCCTCAACACAACTACACCAACGTGTCCTTGTTAATTCCACAACATGTATGGGTTAAGGCTCTGGGCATCAGTTGTCCTGTTTTGTGCTTTGATTGAAAGAAACAATATTTTTTTGATCAGTGTTGGGTAGCTGAGGTCGTTGCTATAGAGACCACGTCCGTCCGCTTTGTTTCACAACTGACAGTCTCACCATTTGGCCCTGAGACACACTCATATCAACCAGTTCACACACTATCACACGCCACAATTCAAATTTCTCATGCGGATAAATGAATCCCCAAAATAACAGTTGTTTTGCGGGACTTTTATTTTGACAGACTTATATTGAAAAGCTAACGGACATGATTTCCGTGACATCCTCTTTCTGCATGTGCGTTAACATGATGCTTGGGTGTGCACTGCGCAGCCGCCTTCAAAGCAGCTCGGAGGTTCGGAATCTTTTAGGTTACTTTACGCAAACCTTCCCTTCTTCCGAAATAGAGAGTTCAGGAAACGTTCGTAGGTTATAACATAAAACCGGAAAAACAGGTAGTTCGTGAGACTAGACTTCATAACAACAAGTATGGATGCCCGCAGGGACCTCTTTGTGCTTTTTAACTGAATCAGAAGAATCAGTTACTAGAACTGCTTGCGATGGTTGAACATGAGGGAGAATTAATCAGTTAACGTTTATAATTTTAAGCTGTAATGTATCGTAATGCAAATGTTGGAACGGGTGTTAAGTTCACCTCTTAGTGCTTGCTGCACGTTCACTTTAGTCTGTCAATGAAATGGGCAGCTATTGTTGTGACGTCAACTCGGAGGCTCATGTTGCTCTACTTCCGCATGAAGTTCCGAGGGAAATCCACAGATTGTTCAAGGCGATTTCCTCCGATCTGAAGGTCCCAACCTCCGAAATTCCCAGGAACTCCTATGAGATCGAAAAATATGAATGGGTTTCAATGGAGAGAAAGTAATTACTTTCTGGTCCCAGTCTTTTTATGCCCCGAGTTACACATATGTTGTTTGTTCTCTGCCGGGAAAGCCTATGTTGCCAGATTGGGCGGGAAATCTGCCCTAATCTGGCAACACTGGCAACACTGGCGGAGGTGTCACTAAAACGATCCTAAGCAGTTGTATTTCAGAGTGCAGAAAAAAAGCTCCTCTGCGCACGAACTCCAGAAATGCTTGAGAAAATGTAACTTGTGTGGACGTTACCGCATTACTTGGTCAATATAAGAGCTACTTAAAAGTTATTTGATTCGGAAAAAAGCTATTTGTTGATCTTTTTGCGGGTAGCTAGATAGTACTCACTCAACTTTGCTTTGATTATGAAGATATTCCTGTTTTTCACCTCCCATACGACAACGTTGTTAATCCAACATCCTCTTGAAAAACAGTTTGCTGTCCTTACTTTTGTAGGCTTTCATTTTTTGTGCGGTATGTGACGGATTCTCCATTACATAAATGTAAATATCTCCAAACTCCACGTCTGGTCAAGACGTTGCCAACTTCAAAGCAATGAACACATCAGCAGGTTCTGTATATGGATCACAAGTTCCGAGTATGTTTATCTTTTCTTGATATCTAATTTGAACATTTATGGTCTAAATACTTGATTGATTGCAGTATTGGAAATCTGCAAGGCTGCAATTCCCCTTGCTGGCCGCTGTTCGTCGCTATTTTGTCGGCGTCTGTTGCCCTCCAGGTAGCCATGGCAGTCACGTGACTGCAAAGTATATAAACTCCCCCACGATTGGCGCCAGTTGCAGTGTTCCCTCTGAGAATCAGGTACGTGTCTTGTTCAATAGAGAAAATATTAAAATCTAAGCCACAATGATGAATGAATAGAATCGGCCTAAATGTTGTCAGCACCTTTTTAGAATTGCGGTTTCATCTGACTTAACCACTTAATCGTCAAATCTCGCCGGCGGGTGAGTTTTAGTTACACCACCCCTTCCCCCCAACATGCTGGGTCAATTTTCGGCATCATAAGGTTGAGTGATATAGACTGGTCATACACCGTTTGAAAGCTTAGATTCTCAGGAATTTCAACCAATGTCAACCATTCGGTGGAATAAATATGTTTACCGAATATAGATCAAATGTGTCCCAGTGTCTTAGGTCAAAATGGCAGCCCTCACCCTCCCCCTCTCTTGGTGCATTCTTAACTTATCGTCGTTGTTGATATCCTTAGCAATGAGGTTTTTTATACCATTGCGGTTTGCACTTTTTAAGTAAAAATAATAATGTCTTAAGCACTGTGTTTTAGCATTTTTGTCAAAATTGCATAGGCGGAATAGCAAAAAATCTGATTTCTGGGTGATTATGCCCGTCTCATTACATATCAGAACATCTGGTATGCTATCTAAATGGTTCACAAGAAAGCCCAGAGGGTAACCTTTCATTTGAACCCAAGATTATGCTTCTACATGTTTTGGTTCATGTGTAGTAAACCTTTTGTTTAAAGTATGCTTTTTGGATAGCCAAAGGTCTTTTTTGGAGTCTCCAAAAGGACCCTGACCAAAACAAATTGACATATCCTTGCATAAAAGGAGCTGGAGACTTCATCTTTTTTGCTTTGTTGTTCTGCTTTTACACACAGCATCACAAGACCTAAGGGCTAGGGCTCAGTAGTGTTTCCAAGGGATATGGAGTTACCTAGGGTACTACAATCAGTTTGGTTTTAGAGGTGTGTGTAACCGGCTGGAAGGAAAAACAATATTGTGGCCTTCCCTGCACTGTCAGTACCTGATGCAGTTATTCTGATGTCATTCAATTCTACAGGTTCTCAGCTTTCCAAAGAGCAAATGCACTGGTATTATAGTTTTGAGTTTATCAATTATGTTCTGCTCTCTCAACAGGTCCTGCGATTTTTGTCATCCAAACCAACCCAAACAACCCTTTTTCTAAAACCACGACCCAAAGGCACTTTTAAGAGCCACATCTGTCCTGTCAACCTGTCCTTGCAGTGTTGTACTTGTAAGCGTCTGTCTGTCTCTCTCTCGCTCTCTGTTGCCTGTCACCTGTTTCTGTCTTGCTGTCTGTCTGTCCCCTTCATCATGAGTGATTCAGAACTCCAGAATCTGTTTTCGAGGGTGGATAACATGGCTGTTCAGCAAGAGGTCAATGATGTCCTCCAAGGGGTTGATGACTTGATTGCTGTGGTGCAGAATGAGCAAGCAGCAGGACCGCCAACCATGAGGTGGAAGAAGAGAACCAGTGACGGGAACTTAATTTATGCAAGACCACGATCAGCTAGGAATCAGCCCAGTATTGTTTTTGCATTCTTGATGTTTAAAGATCCCAGATTTTAGGCCCACTCAAATCAAGGAAAACCTAAAGCTTGATATGTATGGTATCAGCTGAGATAAACCAGAACCAATATTTAGATGACTCATTTGCAAACCGAATACATTTTTCGTTCTACCCCTTTTCAGCCCTATCAAATATCAAAAAGGTCTACTTGTCGCTTCTAAACAGTCAAATGTAGATAAATGCTTAACAGTGAGTGTGTGATATTATACTCTACATACTATACCATAAATGATTGTCTTTTTTTTTTCTTTTCTTTTTATTCAGTTACAGCTGGTAACAGCAGTGGACTTCTACAGCAGAAGACTCATCCCAACAAAAATGCTCCTGACTCAAACTCTGAGGTGGTCTTTGCTCCTGATAACGTTGGTATGTGAAACATTTTTTTTAAATAATTGGTGAACATTAATTAATGTTAGGAAATTCTTACTTGTATCTGTATGATGTATGTGATACAGAGTTAAGATGTGAAGTCCATGTTGCAGTAATTTCACCTTTTAACAGCCATTCCATAAAGACACTTTAAATAAAAAACAGACTCTTTTGTACTATTTTAACAGATGGATTTCTACGAGATCTCCAGCAATCACTGAGCGATGCAACAGGAGATGGGGTGGAATCACCAACCCCACAAGCCTCTCTTTCTGCTTCATTAAACTGGAGCACAAGAAAGAGCAATTCTTCAGAGAGCTGGAAGGCAGCGAGATCTCGTCTGGTTAACACCGCACTGGCACAAGAAAATGTGGGAACCCGAAAGTGCCAACAGTGTTGGCGCAATATAGCTGTTTGTTGTCGTGATTGTCTACCACGGCCCTTATTCTGTGCGGAGTGCGACGTCGTCATGCACACCAGACACCCCCTTCACAACCGAGATGCCAGTACTTTAGGATTTTTCCAGCCATTGCCCCCAACAACTACTGTACAGAATATGGACCTTTGCCAGTGTGGTAAGTTCTGTACAATGTATTTTAAGTACAAAATAGCGTGTGTGCGCGCGCATGTGTGGGGCCATATTTTCTGATTTAAGGTATCGCACATCCTTAGAGAGTTTATGTGCTCTGTCATTTTGAAGTTGACAGACTGCAGAGTAACTTCAAACACTGATCTTTCCATAAAAAACAGTATTTAATTTTCACATTTCAATTCAACGCGTTTTAAAGTATATTACCAATTTAAATTATACTAAGTATACTTTTTAAGAAGCATCCTTGGTATACTTTTTATCACTTGGGTACAATGTTTTTCCCTGTTGATACAAATGATTCCTAATTCACTTTTTTTTCCCTTTGATTTATTTTAGTGCGGTATGTACCTGTGGTCTGTGGCTGTCCAACAGAGGCACTGAGGCTCAAACCAGGAAAAGCTGTGGCTGTGATCACAATGAATGGTGAGAACGTGTATAACTTTTGTCCTGTTTGAAAAGTTTCTTTTTAATAATAGCAATCCCTTCTCAACAACTGCCACATGTTTATGATAGCTTTGTATAGGAAATCTTAAAATTACTTAAGTAATGCATTGTAAAAAAAGTCATGAATATAAGTAAGTGTGTAATTCCCTTTTATATTTGTTTTTTAAGGGAGACATGGGCTCAGCATGCCTGAGTTGGCATGTGAAGTGTGCAAAGCCACATGGACTGCTGGTGTTGACGGCATTCTTCACAGCGACTACTGGCCAGCTACCCTGAACTTTGCCACCATTTATGAAACTGATGTTTTTGCTTCATTTGAAGAAATGAAAATGGCAGCACCTGGATTGTCCTGTCAGGCATTTTTAAAAATGTTGGATCAGAGAACTGTCCGCTTTGGCCGTGTGAGTATTGAAGTTATCTGTCCTTTTTTTATTTATTTGTATGCTGCTTAAAAATCTCATTAGCTCTTGATGTCTTTTTTTTTGAGACAGACTGGGAAGATCTCAGCTGACACCTTCACCAAAAGCTTTTTTGAGTGAGAGGCTGTACAATATGAGATGGACAACATATGTAAGGAGCCATTCACCTGTCCCGGATATGCTTGCGGTTTCCGTGGATGGTAACCGCAAGCATTACCACTTCAAGAATGCATCTAGGTACTATAAATTATTTATAATGTCAGTGTTTGAACTAATGACAAAAGTTAAGTCTCCTAATATGCACCAATTAACCTGTTTTATTTAGAGCTGAGGAACAGGCCATATTTGATGGCATCTTCATCGCGAAGGATGACGACGTCACAAAATTTGTGAACTACATTCACACCACAACCAAGCATGTAATATTGCAGACTATAAGGTAACCCTTTTTAGGTAACCCTTTTGACCATTTTAAATGTTTATATTGTAGGTGTCCGGAAGAGGCGTTTGTGGGGGGGAATGGTCGGCGGCTCGAGAGACCTCCCAAAAATCTGCCAGCAAGCTGGATGAAGAGGGCCTGGAGCTTGCTGTGTGTCGGCATGGGGTGCTCCTATGTGCCCTCAATATGTTCAGGGGAGAAATCTTTGCATATCCTCTGTACATACAACAAAAGCTTGCCAACCTCACGCCAACCTTTTTATTGCAAGGATGTCACATGTAAATACTGGCCCTACCTCAATAAGGTTGCAAGAAGCTGCCCAGAGCTCCAGCATCTGCTCAGCATGAAGCCCTTCCTTTCAGTGTTCCATGCCAAAGCCCACGATTTCAAATGTGACATAAGCAATCATTACCAAGAGAATCACTTTATGTGAATATCCACACTTTCACGTCAACATTGACATGTCATAACATGCTTTGTTTTTTATGCATTTTAAACAGGTCAAATGGAGTGGTGCCTACCATGAGGGGGCAGGATTGACACTAGGGGAGGAGGTAGAGCAGGTCAATGCCTTCCTCTCTCGGATAGCAGTGACCACCAAACACATGTCCAAAGCAGGTGAATGGCTATAAAGTATGAACATAGGTACAAGAAATAAGCTGAAGTTAACACTAGATAACACCATCATTTTATGCTGCAGGACGCACAGACATGCTCACCCTCTTGGCCATGTGCTGGAATCAGCAAAAGACTGACAACTTGGCCACCTCACTGTCCCGCAGATATCTGAGAGTATTAACATCTTTTTTTTTAAGTTTTGTTAGCAGATTTTGAGGCTGTACACTGAATTTACTTAATTATTTTTCCATAAAGACCATGAAGACCGAATTGGACGTCACGGAGAGCCAGATGGAGGACTGGGTCAGTGACGTTAAGGATTAGGCAGACGGTGAGGAAATTATAACAGTTTTGTAAGCACAGAGTTTCAGACTCTTGGCGATAAAATCCTGTGACATTCTACCTAGTCTTTATGAAGCATTCATTCAAATTAAACCGTTATTAGAAGTCACTTAAAATGTAACACGCATTTCCTCTCTACAGCAACAACCATCAACACAACTGATGTTGCCGCCTTGGCCAGCATCAAGAGACGGTCGCAGCGTCTCTACAAAGACTGCGACAGTAACAAAGGTCGTGCCAGGATCCGCCGCAAGATCCGGGACGAGAGGGGGTTCCTGAGTTCTGTGGTGGAGAAGTACAACAGAATGGTTCCCACAACAGAAACGCTGTGCTTTGAAACCATTCTGTCTGGAGAGAGAGCTTGGCCATGGCAGCTACCACACAGTGGTAGGTTCACCAGTTGCTAGTTTGAATGTTAAATACTTCCAGCAAATTTGGCACACCTCTAATGCCTCTAATCGATCTACATCTAACTTCTTCGTTGAATGCTCATCTTACATGAATATGAGTTAATGTTTTTTTATAAATGCTTTTCAGACTCTGTTGACCTTGGGACCAAGAGGAGAGCATTTGACCTGGTCATGGCAGGGAAAATAATCCAGGAGGAGAAAATGATTCTTCAGAGGGAGATGAATCAGCACTGGAGGTCTCTGGGGAATCGTGCTGACTCCCTAAAAGAGCTGTCCTGCCTTGTTTCAAGGGCTACAACAGAACGTATGTTTTTAACTTGTATCACATTTATGTACACATCAAAGACTGGTGATTATTTTACTAATACTGGCTTTCTCATAACATTCAAGATTCACCTTGGGGCCTTACTGAGGAAGGGTTGACTGGTCTACAGTGCATGATCAAAAATAAATGGCACTTCATCACAGAAATGATGGCTAACGCGAGACACTGCTACATACAAGTGTTGACTGCAGCAGAGGGAGCACAGATGATCAACTCCCAGGACACTTCTGATGACTACTCGGACAATGACTGACATTTCGGATGATTCATTTTAAACAATGGCTATGCTTTGATGTAAACCATTCCATTGTAGTTCTGGTTGTATGTTTAGGGTCGTTGCCCTGCTGGAAGGTGAACCTCCCCTCCAGCCTAAGGCCTTTTGCGGACTGCAACAGGTGTTCTGCCCTGTATTTGCCCCATCCATCTTCTCATCAACTCTGAGCAGCTTCCCTGTCTCTGCTGAAGAAAAGCACCCCCACTGCATGATGCTGCCACCACCATGTTTCAAGTCGGGGATGGTGTGTTGAGGGAGGGTGCAATGTTCTGCAGCTGTGACGTTCTACAGCTGTCTGTAAATTCTCAAGAGTAGGGGGTGAGCTAGTGATGGCAGTGTGACACTGAAGCTTCGATACGTGCTTCAAACCAACTCCCAAGAAGCACTGCTTCGAAGCTTGCTTCAGAGCAAAAGAAACCACGTGACATGTGACGTCCGAAGCAGCAACTGGTTCGTTGCCTGAATGAATCACTTGACTGGTCCGCGGCTCGGTGGAGAAGCTTTGAGCAAAAAAAAGAAACTGACTCAATCCATAAGGCAGCCTACCTCAATACAAATCTTTGAGTGTCTAACCCCATCCCACATAATCACCCCCTAGAGTTACTCAAGCACACCCAACCAACCTTGTCCGAAGCCAGCTGGTCACCGCCTAATTATTTAATGAAAAAAAACAACACAATCGATGCTACAATCGTTTACGGGAGTTGTGCATAGTACGGTATGTATGTAATAGATCAACGTAAGGTATCGATTAGAGTAGACTAGGGGATAACACACTGACTGTGGAGTGGAGGACCCGGGTTCGAATCCCATTACTGGGGGGAAAGTTTTTATATGCATTTTCAATTATATCCTAGCCTACATCAGTTAGCCTATCTGGACAGAAGGCTAGGCATATCCCTTTAAGAACAATTTAGACATCTGTATTTAGATCAATCTTTATTCGAGAAAAGATCATGCTATTAAGTATTTGGGTTTGTGTGTTTGTGCGTCAAATCGTTTTCAAAGCAGGGATACGTTGAATCCACTGCAGCCTCGAACTTCGCCAGCAGAGGTCACTGTCACTGAAGCTTCGAGTAATGAACCCATTTTCGAAACATTGGCTCAACTGGTTCGATGCTTCATAAAAGCTTCATTTGCCCATCACTAGGGTGAGCCTGTACTTAAAAGCCTGGTGTCTGACATTTGAAGTGCTTTATCTGGAACAGCTTTTTGATTTCTGTTTTGATGTTGCGCTACCAAATTATTTTTAATTGATTTCATACTCTATTTAACTGCCTTTTAAAACCAGAAATAACTAATAAATGTGTTTTTGCCTAAATGGTGTCTGATCCTTTAACTTCCTCCAAGTGCACTAGAAAGCTTTTTCCAAAGCTGATTATTTGTTTTATGTCTTATAGAATTGTCTCCTCTGTGCCATCTCTTGTCTATTTGTCTGTGAATTTAATAATAGACATCATATAGCACTTTTCAAAACAGTTATAAAGTAGGCTACTGAACAGATAAAAACGTTATCAAAAAAAACCTGTAGGCCAATGTAGAGACAATGAGCTCTATAGAATAAAAGGCCCGGCCCGGAGGTGGTAAATCAGCGGGGCTGTCTCGAGGAAGTGTTGCCGGGAAAGAGTCACTGGAGGCGGGGTTGAGGGACGGAGCCGGGGGCCCGGCCTGGAGATGGCCAATCAGCGGGGAGTTCTGGATGAAGCGCGGCCGAGTTAGAATGAGTGAAAGTGGGACTGGAGGTCCCCACAGTGCCCCCCGCACCGAAACTTGGCCCGGTCGGACCCCGAGGGCAGGAAGTGGGGGCCCCCCCTTCCGGCCCTCGGGGTCCGACCGGGCCAAGTTTCGGTGTGGGGGTCCCAGTTAGGCCCTAGAATAAGGTATTCAAATTTCAGGGCGGTAGGACCTTCCTATCTCAAAAACTGTTTTTTCCATCACATTCAGAACCATAAGGTCTTGCAGGCAACACTTCCTTTTTTCTCTAAGGGCTAGAACTCCAAATCTCGGATATGTCGTTCTTGGGGCCCCGGGAAATGTGTGTAAACATTTAAGCATCCCTAGCTATCTCGAAAAGGCCGGAAAAGGGGCGTGACCTCCAACAGTACAGTAAATGTACATCAGTCAGAGGTTAGTTTCTAGTCCCCATTTTTTGTGGGATAGAGGTGTACATTTGTGGCTTAAGGTGTGTAGACACAGCTGGCCTGTGGCCACGTTTTTGAAGTCTGGGGTCAAAAGGAGCCGGCACCACGCCGCTTATGAGATAACAAAAAGTTAATGTGTATTTCTCACATAACTTTTTGTCATTATTAACGAGAGGCCTGATTCTCAGATATGCATGTTGGATGGCTAGGGTGTAGGCAGGGCCGCTGACAGGTTTGGCTGGGCCCGGGACAAAATTCTCTCAATGCCCCCCCCCCCCCCCCCCCAAAAAAAAAACACACACACCTCTACTTTCTCGGTCCCTACCCTACCCTTAAATTACGGAAATTCAAAAAAATTCATTCATTACTCAACAAACAATTTATTTGAACATTTTAACATCAACTTTGTGTGCAACTATTTAGGTGCGAAATGCCATGCACCGGACTTTTGTGGTGGCAAAGTCATCAATGAGGTCATTGAAGTCCAGCTTATTTGCAAGCTTGTGCTCTATGGAAAGCATTGCCAGCCCGTTGAGCCTCTCCTGTGACATCTTTGAGCGCAAGTAGATTTTTATTAGCTTCAATTTGCTGAAGGCTCGCTCACCTCCAGCCACAGTCACACAGGCATGGACAGGAAGATCCTGAGCAAAATGCAGAGGTCGCCATAAATGCTCTGAAGCCCCATTTCGTATAATTTAACACAGAAAAGAATAGACTGATCAACTTGGCTAACTCTATCCCAAAGACTACAAAAGTTTAAAAATCGAAGGTTTTTTTTTTGTTCCCAAAATTGTCAAACGCCGAAACACAACCACAGAATTCCCTTGTGCAGCTCCCAAACACATGACGTCGGGATGACAAGCCCATTTATTACGGATAAACCAAAAGGATTATTTACAACTTTAATTGGATAGGCTATGGATATGGACTGAGTGAAGTTATGGCTTTCAGAATCATACCACAATAAAACTCCCGCTATTGTATTCACTTAGAGCTCATTAACTGCACATTTCATCGACCATTTTTCACTTGACCAAGGGGAATCATGTCAAGGGTACTTTTATTTATCGCCAGACCCGCGTTTATGTCCGCTGAACTTCCAGAGAATGTTTGGGGAACAAGGCGGAGCCCATTCATCTGGCGAGTTTCAAGTTAACGGCAATCAGAAACTAAGCTACAGGCTACCCCAAAACGCCACGTTTATAACCCATTCGTTACATCCAACTCTATCTAAATGGCAATTTCACATGTTGCCATGCCACTGGCTTATTTTAAACCATGAGCCGCGTTACACTGGCTGTAATTCAGCTGACTGGGAATGATTCTCAAATCAATTCAGCCGGATTGGAGTGCGCAGCGCGTGCCTGCCTGAAACATTTGATTTGGACATGGGCCTATTTGCGGGGTAATGTGCATATTCTAAGATTCAATTAGATATAGGCGTATGAAACACAGTGTAATAAAGCCGTTGTGGTTATCAAATTATTCAATGCCCCCTGTCTGTCTGATATTGATCTCCGTGTGACTTGCTCATGTGGTGCTGCGCTAATATGTTTGACACGCCGCCTGTGCCTGTGTTACTTGACGACGGGGCTGGAAAAAGTTGGCCGTGTCTTACCTGGCTGTGCTGCACAGCTGCCTTTAGGTACCCGCAGCATCACAGTCTTTTCTGAAATATTTATAAAGAGATCCCCTCAGGCTTTCGGCTTCTTCCTCTCTTTTTCGCCTTTCTTTTTTTTTCAGGGCTCCTGACTTGTGCATGTTGAATCAACTCGCGCACTGACCACTAATGGAATGATGTCGTATTTTTTCTTCTCCAAAGACCAAACCATTTTGCCATAGGGGTGATAGGGGGTTATTGGCCGTTTTTTCAAGGGCAATGAAGGCAAACAATCTAGGAGTCATTAATTGAATGCAAATAAAGCACTTTTCTTCTCTAAATCAACACATTTTGAAGTATACATACAATAATTAATCCCAACTTCATGGGGGTCCAGTTATGGCCCCCCCCCATTCCAGGGCCAGTCCAGGGCCCGGGACAACGTACCCGTTTGTCCCCCCCTGTCGGCGGGCCTGGGTGTAGGTCTGGGAAGAACTTCAGGCCGAAATCTTGCAAGCGAGCCGCTGGGTGAGGTGCAACGAAATGGAGCACTTGCTTAGTCACTTGTGTGAGCCTTTCCTGTAGGGATGGAGCCCTACTTGATAAAAGTTGATCATATGCGTCCTTTCTGACCCCCTTTGATATGAAAGAAACCCCAGGTCTATAGCTTATTTGTTAATGGGGGTGCTTGTGGACAGTACACAGTAAAAAATGGAGTGTCATTATTGCAGAGTAAACCTATTTTCCTCTGGATAGAGTAGTTATAACAATGTACAGAGTAAAATCGTCTAAATAGTAGTGTCAAAAGTGAGAGTTAAGTCCAACATGCACACAATGACCAAATCTACTCTACATGGTGATGATTCCCCGCGAAAGTACTAGAACTGAACTGGAGCTCGAGCTGGCAGTGGCACGTTGGAAATCGTCTCTCTCCCCACTAGCAGACCTATCGTGGTAAGTTTGTATGAATATTTGTAGGTTTTCACCATCTAGCGAGATATTTTTCCACTTACGACCAACTTTTTCAATACATTGACGATGATAGACGATGGTAGGCGTAAAGTTAGGCATGCATAGATGTAGTTAGCTAATCAATATGCCTCACTGACTTCAAGTTCAGATGCATTCGACTGCAATACCACGTCAAGAACTTAGAAGTAATACAGTTGATAACGAAATTCATTTAAATGACACATTTCAGACTTGATTTACTTGTTAACACCGTGCAATGTATGGGTTAGTGATAATTGAAGTTGTTCGGCCGGGTGGGTGACGTTGGGTTAACGTACCAAAATGTTAGCAAGTTAGCTTGACAACGTGGTTTCTGCCCAAGCTGAAATAATTTGCAAGATGTTATGTTGTCGTGCTTGACTTGGCTTGAAACCAGACATTGAGAGTAATTTCAACAATTGCTGAATGGCAAGAAAGTCATCAGAAAGACACGAGGTTATACTCTCAGCTAACAAGTTTATTAGCACCCCGTATATCAACCTATTGATACTGTAAGAGGAGATTTATTTTTGTGAATAATTGTGTAAAAGAAAATATGATTTCTATGATGGTTAATGATTTGATAAATATATTCATTATATTATTATTTAGATTGGGGAACTACTAGTTAGGTTGGGCCGAGTGATACGCCGCACACAAGAGGCTAGTTTCATATGGCGTCAGATTAGTGCCATAATTCACTAATGTGATAAAAGATGCATTCGGGCGTATTATATTATTCCACACGCGTAGATATTAATTGCGAGCGCGCAAATGATCTCTGTGCGCGCAAAACAGCCTCTCGCCCGCGCAAATTACCTCAGCGCGTGCAAAACAGCCTCTCGCGCGCGCAAATTACCTCAGCGCGCGCAAAACCTCTCGCGAAAGATGTTTTTACACTCTCGCTCAAATTTAATATTGGCACTATGGGGGAGGGAACCAAGGCAGGGCGATACGTGAAACGGCCAAACGTGATTGGCCGTTTCTGAAGCGTGATATTTGATTGACAGCCCTCCTCACATTCAATACTGAATTGTACAGTAAATGGCTGAAACGATAGTTACGTATTGTAACTCCAGATTCTATGAGTATAGGCGCAGCCTTTTAAGTGTCGGCCTCATTGTCCTTTAAATAGCTGAAGAAAAGCTGTTTATTGGGAGCAGAACGTCCGCCGGCGCCCGACTATATCTGCGAAATGCGGACGTCGTTGAGGCACGCCGCACGCGGACGTAATTGAGGCCCACGCTGTTGGTGGTCGGGGATTACAAATTTTCAGTGCTACGGCTCACGCCTAGGGATAACCCAATATCGATAGCCTTAAAAGGCTGCCCCTATACTCATAGAATCTAGAGTTACAATAAGTAACTATCGTTTCAGCCATTTACTGAACAATTCAGAATTGAATGAGAGGAGAGCTGAGGAGGGCTGTCAATCAAATATCGCGCTTCAGAAACAGCCAATCATAGGAAAGCCCGCCCTGCCTTGGTTCCCTCCCCCATAGTGCCAAAATTAAATTCGAGCGAGAGCGTAAAAACATCTTTCGCGAGAGGTTTTGCGCGCGCTGAGGTAATTTGCTGCTCGCGAGAGGCTGTTTTGCGCGCGCTGAGGTAATTTGCGCGCGCGAGAGGCTGTTTTGCGCGCGCAGAGATCATTTGCGCGCTCGCAGTTAATATCTACGCGTGTGGAATAATATAATACGCCCGAATGCATCTTTTATCACATTAGTGAATTATGGCACTAATGTGTCGCCATAGTTTCAAGTTTGTTACCGGCGACAAGGGTGCCACTTGTCTGTTTTCTTGAGCGGAGAATAAAACATATACAAGTTGCTCTGAAGAAGCTGTCCCCGTGCTGTTCTTACCCACGACCCCAAAAATAGACTTTATTAAGCAGTGACGCTAACTTACACCCAGCGTTACAATACCATAAGTCCGTGAGTGTTTATTAGACCATTACGTTTTCTAATAACTTTGCTCTGATTCTTCAGAGAATATTTTGATGGATATTAACAGTTATTCAACCTTCCTTAAATTTCAATTTAACAGAAAATGCTGCTGCGTGTCTCGTTTGGCGGAGTGCAGAAGTACATGAAGCTGCCTGAACTAACATTCAGTGATTTCTTGAGAGAAGGTTAGTCACTAAATTTGGATTGAAAGTAGCCTAATCAAGTGGTGGCATATTGCAATTGTTTCTCATCAGAACATTTTGTGCACTGTTTATTTCTTTTACTCTAGTGAGTCTAAAATTTAACATTGCTGAAGACAGACGGTTGGACATCAAGGTTTATGACCAGTCTAACACAGAGGTCGACTCTGAGGTTTTTGAGGAGATCGTACAAGAGTTCCATGGACCTTTCCTAATTTCATTGGCCAATGAAGCACCTGGTAATTGCTGCCTACCTGCATAAGACTACACACACATCGTTGAAGTGGAAGTGTTGAACTATGTAATTGTGTTCTTATTTCCCAATGCGCAGGTTACCCTCAATCCACGTCATCTCCATGCTCTATTGCATCTGAAGACACAGTGATCCTCAACTTCTCGTTGTGTGACCCAGCTGAGGAGCCAGTTGCAGCCGAAGGAAGTCAACCTAAAAGGCCTTGCCGCATTAACTATGAAGCAAAAGCTGTGAGTTGTGTGTGTGTGTGGGGAGTTTGATTCACATGTTTAATTTGAGGTGCATCTTATTTGTTTCATAATTTCCAAGTATTTTTCAAAATACAATACTGCACATTTTATTTCTTAGCTGATTGAAAAAATCTTGACGACAAAGCCTGGAGGTGACCGTGTCATGGAGGAGTATGCGAAAACGAAATAAATTACAGATTCAACCAGAAGACAGCTCATCAACATACTTACTGCAGAGATGACGGAAAAACATGGGTAAGTATGGATCAAATATGTTATCATGAGACATTGTTTAAACATAGCAATTATTGTTTAGATCAGTGGTTTTCAAACTGTGGGGCGCGCCAGAGTTCTTCAGGGGGGGCGCGACGTGAGAAAAAAATAAACCCGAAGAAAACCCTGAAAGACGATGATTCAAATCATCAGTCGTACTTCAACTGTAGAAGTAACATAACTAAATCAATTTTCAACCGTTTATCTTCGTGCAAACCATTTAACAAATCTACACACTTGTATCTTCAATAATATCGAAACAGAATTTCGATATCATTTAAAATGTCTTCAGAATCACAGTTTTAGTTTCATACTGCTTCGTTTTCAGCTGTTTTCATTGAAGACGTCAGCCCATTCTGATACACCTACTTCTAGACATCGTAACTCATTCCTTTTTCAACCGTTTACCATCGTTCAAACCATTAAACAAATCTACACACTTGTATCTTCAATACTATCTAAACGGAATTTTGATAGCATTTATACTTTTTTCAGAATCACAGTTTTAGTTTCAAACCGGCGTCGTTTTCAGTTGGTTATAATAATTGAGGTCACCATAGCAACGCCGGTAAACAAACCCCGCCGAATAGTCGAATCTCTGGACTGAAAAGGCAGATCTGATTCGACTCAGAAAATTCAGAGTCGGGGACCCTGAATGAATCTGTAAACTGGCAGTTTACACAGATTAAGATGTTCAAATGTATTTAAAAAAGGTTAAGCTAAAACATGCTTAGATAAAGTCGTTACATTTTGTTGTTTAAAAACGCAAAAATATGTAATGTTTCAGAAATATGTTTAAAAAATATGTAAAAAAAATTGTTTCAAATGTTTCAAAAATATGTTCCAAATGTTTTAAAATTATGATCGGAGATGTTTGAAATGTGTAAAATAATTAAAATAGCTTTCAAAACACAGGTATTTAGAAAAAAAAATTGGGAGGGGGGGGGCTCAGCTGAATTTTTTTCTCTGAGGGGGGGCTCACTCTCTCACACTTTGAAAACCCCTGGTTTAGATCATGTTGTTCAATGCTATCTATGAATGTTGATTATTGAATACACCAGGACATCGCCGCCCCGGAGTGTAAAAGTGATGTATGCACAGGGGATTGTCGCTCTGTTTCCATACCTTGAAGACCCATATTCACAGAATGGCTATGTAAGTAAAGGTTTTAAAATATATTTGCCCTTCGAACTGCTGAGATTTACATTTACATTTATGCATTTAGCAGACGCTTTTATCCAGAGCTCAGAGATCATATGAATGTATATATCACACTGTGCCTACATTATACAGAACATTACTACGATCCTGAAAGTGGTTCAGGCTACATTGCATGGCGGTTGAAGACAATTCAACGAAAAGCTGCTGAGGAAAGAGGTCCTGCAGTTAGTACATCTCCTAAAGGTAATATTTATCATGAGGTGGAATTATCAACCTGTGAAATGTGTTTAAAGGAGGATATGAAACTGTGTAGTTATTAACAGCAACAACAAAATTGTCTTGTTCTAAAGTTGGTGGGCCAGGCCATGGGCGTACTAGACCCTTTACTGCCGACAGAGTCCTGACTGACGAGGAAGTGGAATGCGCTTTCGCTTTGTTGAGACACACTGCTGATGAGGAGACCATCCGTGAAAAGATGAAAGTCACTTTCGCATACCGCCACGCCATGGTCAATGATGAGAACAAATCAGCAGAGGTCTTCTCAGTATTTCCACGGTTCCTAGACACACCAGGACTGGTATGGCATCTACATTCATTGAATACTGAGACATATTGTAAAATGTAGCACAAGGTACCAACTCAGGTTGTCCTCCTTTTCTTCTTTTTTTTCTTTTTCAAAATACAGATGGAACAAGATTTTAGAGTGATGTTTGGTGAGCAAACTGCCAACAAGTTCATGGAGAGGTGGCCTACCACTTTCAAAGCAGGAGTCATTAAGGAAAGCCATGGACTAGTCCCCTCCACAGACCTTCTTGATTTAATGCGCAACGCTGAGACATCTACTGAAGTTGAAAAAGGTAAGTCTTTGAATGTGGAGAAGCATGTTGCTAAATATATTGAGGATGGTGGAAAATTATGGCATAATGTTAACCTGATACTTGTTGGCCTCTAGGCTGGGACAGTGACATGTCTGCCATCATACTGCTGCTACATCTGCTACCACCATCTGCACAGGGACGAAAGAGGCCAGGGAAGATATCAGCATCTAATGCAGTTGATCACCTCATCAAATTCCAAAAGGTACACTAGACATTAATCAAACCTCATCCCTCCCACCACCACCCACCCCCCTGCCAACAACACCTCAAACTCCAAACATCCACCAACACACCCCAACTCCACCCCACCCACACTCACTACCCCTTTGTCAACGCCACCCTACACTCAAACATCACTCACCCCCAAACACACATACTGCAGTCGTGCATCCCCTCAAACATCTTTGTATCATTTTATCTATCTAATTTCTGTCATCACTCAAAGTTCTACAATACACACACACACACACACACACACACACACACACACACACACACACACACACACACACACCAACGTTATACACCACATACTACTATGAGCACCTATCCCACACACAGCACTCTTCCCTTTGAACCTTTCTTTCTTCTGGAGAACCTTACAGTTTCACTGCATGTGCTTTGCGCAAGTAATTATATGCATGTGACATAAAATTCTTGAATCCTTAAATTGTTTAGAGATTGGAGTGATATCATGTTATTGTTTTAATAAATAGTGTTGTTGAATGTGTTTTGTTATAGACGGGAACAAGCGTGCAGCAGCATCTTGACAACATCGCTCAAAGCAGTCAGCCCTACCTTGCTCAGGGACCCACAAAAAGCAGCATTCACTCTTTCTTCATTGCCATCGACAAGCATGCACTTCAATGCCAAGCCACCAGCTCGGTTGGAGCCCTGGGTGAGCTCTTCAAGGCCCACTATGTGTTTGGTACATCTTACAGTCCTGCCTTGAACAACTTTTTCACTTTTCTGCAAACTTCCATTTACAACATTGACGTGGGGAAAACTAAGGAAACGCCAAGAATTGCAGAGTTGCGAGCGAGAATGGTGCGTTAGGCACTCTTGAAATTAAACAATGAGGTGCTTTCTTTGCAGCAATGTCTTTGGTGAAGCAAACAATCTAGTAAAGCACCTCAAAGTAATACATGGACTCTGTACGGGAAGGACTCTTTATCTTCAATGTGGCCAAGTGGGATGCTCACGTTTTTTCAATAGTTTTTCTGGTCTTAGGAAGCATCTGAATAAGTGTCATGTGAATAGTGCATGTGATGTTATTGTTGAAACTGAACCTATGTATGTTGTCCCATATTGTTATCTCTGAGGAGTTATCAGGAAATAAATGGTGCTACAGTACCTGATGGTGTGTATTGTCTTATATTATAGCAGTTAAAAACATTACTATTTCATTAAAATAAAATATAAATATACACTATATAGTGTATTTTAAGAATAGCCTATTTAGAGTGGAAACTACTCTATGTAGTGAAATCATTTTACTCTAACAGTGTAAACAGATCACAGTGTTAAATGTTTTTACACATTTCATTGTAAATTGTGACACAAAATAGAGTAAAATTAACTCTGAAAATCTTACACTGGCTACAGAGTAAATTTTACACTAATTTAGGGTGGGACCAAATGTTATCTGACGCAGAGTTAAATTCAACTCTTAAAGAGTAAAATTGACACAGTTTTTTACTGTGTAGGGGTACATTAGACATAAATAGGAAGCACACTCAGGAGGAGGAATGAATGACCTCTCACCATGATACTTAATTCATTGTTTCAAGTAACCCTGCCTCGTTAAATCTATAAGCTTGTTTTGCTTTCAAGAATAGGTTATAGGATGTGTCTCTATAAAATCTCTCCATGCGCATATCTGAGAGTGACGTAACAAGCCACCAGACAGCGATTAAAAAAAACGAGTTCATTACAAAAGTAAATCTAATCTGCGGATAATAGAAACATATTCCAATGTGCCTTTTGAAGGAAATTTTGAATATCTGTCTACTTCCCAGCCAGCGGACCCTTGTTTACGACAAAAACAACACAATTTACGGCAGCTCAGTTGCCGCCCTCGTTAATGTGGTTTGGAGGAGAGGGTGATCAATAGCAATCACTATAGCAACCATGACAGTCAAGTGACGTAGCCGCAGCCCCATTGAAAATAATAGGGCATGTCATGATTAGAGCCGTGCCCGACTGGGTTTAAAAATCGGATAAATCGGAAATGATTGTTTTGACGAATCCATAACTAGAGAGTTCACTGCGCTGTGGTCCCTCGGCAGCGAGGCTCCGGCGGGAGACGACCGTGGTCAACAATCCCTTTCTTCTCCATGTCGTGGTTCATGCCTACTTCAGGGAGTCAAAGCCAAAGTTCCTTTCCCCCAATTCATTCTCAACCATGGCTGAGATAACCCCCACTACGAGTCTCGTTGTGGAAATACCAGAGACGGGAGTCGGACGTGTTACACCGGGATTCCACCGGACGCGTTACGGCAACGTTACGGCTGCGGCACGTCTTGGCCGCGACTTTGCCCTGCTTGCATTTCCACCGGGCGCGTTACGGCAGCGCAACGCTGCCTTGCGAGCCAGCCGTATTCACGCGAGATCACAAGATCCCGCGATAATCCTAAACCTAATGTACTCACCTTCCACTCCCAAAACTACTGCAATTAAATGCCAGGCTTTGTCCTTTCTGACATTGTTCTTATAAAAAGGATGATTTGAGACCCTTTGATTGATTGACTGCTGACCTGGTGCCACCGGTCATGACGTAATAATGTTGGTGTTTTATTTATTGTGTTTTATTTTGAAAATTGAGCGGAATGCTCTATGGCTTTTACTTTTTCACTTCCTGCCCTGATCGATCTGCTCTGTTGAAAATGACGCGGTTCAGCAGCGGCTCGCGGCAAAAATAGGAATGCTACGGAATGATAGCGCTGCGGCGCGGCACGCCGCTCCTGGGACGCTGCTGAGACGTTCCGCAGCCGCGCCCGGTGGAAATGGTCTCATTGATTAGAGTGGAACCTATCTGCTGCGGTGACCGCGGCCAAGACGTGCCGCTGCCGTAACGTTGCCGTAACGCGTCCGGTGGAATCAGGCCGTTATGCGCCATAACACCAACAGCAGAACGGTTCCTCCATGTTGTGGTTCAGTCTACTTCAGATTGATGTGGACATGGAAGAACCAGAGACGTCGGAGAACCCGACACGGTCGTTGGAGATTCATAATAGCCTATCGTCTGGAGGCTCACACAGCTTTTGGCCGTGATAATATATATTATATGATATAGATATCTATGTATAATATGGGTTTCTAAGAACCATTGCGATACATCCACCGTAAACAGAGCGCATGGTACCGTGGCTACAAGCTGCTCAGGGCCAGGTGATAATATATATTATATGATATAGATATCTATGCATAATATGGGTTTCTACGAGCCATTGCGATACATCCACCGTAAACAGAGCGCATGGTACCGTTGCTACAAGCTGCTCAGGGCCACACCCCCCTCCTTGACCTGCCTTGACACGCCCACCGAAACAGCGCATTTGGGGGAAGCTCAATGTGCGACTGGCTCGGAGTGGCTGTAACTCTGCACCACGGCTGAATTTCGGGGACGTCTTTGAATACTGTGTTTGTGGCCCACTAATACCTATATTAAAGCATCCATAAAATAGCATGGCATGGGATCTTTAAAGGCCCACTATGCAACTTTTTTAGCCAAAATTACATTAAGTATGCAGGTTGAGAGTTATGCTGATGGTTCTGCATCCATTTCTGGGTCGATTGGTGGGTGTGTCATTTTCCCATGTGGCCTCTACAGTGAAAAAGCGCATATGCAACTTGATGTGTTCGGACCGAGCGCTTCCGGATGTGACGCGGCGGAAGTATCCTCGAAAATGTAGTCTGATTGTAGTTTCGAAAATGCTTTACGGCACAGACACACACCCAAACATGGCACCGGCTAGATATAAACAGCCAGTTGCGAGGCAATTTGGCTTGATTTACCTTAATATAACAGGCTAGGAGTCATTGCGATGGTTCCATTATACATTTTTGTTCGTTGTTTCAACTCCCCCTTGCGCATTTTGGCGGAGAAAATGAATATGTATCTGCCGGCGACCCGCCGCCCACTCTCGCGGGGGTCTCGCGAAGTAACGAATTGCTTTGCGGCACAGACCCCCAAACACGGAACCGGCTCGATATAAACACAAGTAACTAAGGGATTGTTACATTCATCATAGATCAGCCGACTAAAAAGAGACAGAGAAACCCAATGTCGGAGGAACAGAAGAAGAGAAAGGGGAGACTGACCGACAGAGAGGCCAGACATGAGTAAACGTTGGGCAAGCTTTTCAGGAATAGCGTGAACTGAAAGAAAAAGAAGACTTCAAATCAGACTCCGACTTGGCCGTGTTGCTTTTGAAATTGAAAGTACCCTTGGGTGAACTTTGTCCTCGTGGTATTCTTGATGTTGATAGTCTCTGTACAAATGTGTTTGCTCAACCATTTTGTTGTGAGCCCTGTAAAAATTGTTTTCTCGACCGTTTTGTTGTGAGCCCTGTATGTTTCTAGCTTGCTTGGTTGCAGCCATATAAACACCTTTGTTTCCATTGGTGTTTTGCTGTCTCGTCCCCCAGATACAGACTGAATCCCCAAATCCAGGTTCTTGTTTATTTAGATTATTATGTTGGCCAACACTCTCACACTGATTGTTCTGTTCAACCTAAGATAAAATAATTATAATCTAGGATATCAATTCTCCCCGTCAACTATAAAAAGGATGGCTTTATGTTTATTGCAATACAAATACATCATTTTAAAAATGTATAACCTTGCCTACACTTTATGAACATTTACTTCGGACATGGCTCCATGCATTCGCCGGCTTCTTTGAAAACAAATGCACATGGCTCGCGTAGAAGTGCATGGGGAAGGGTCGTCAACGAGTTGTTACGACAGTGTTGTAAAATATCTACTACGAAGCTGTAGGGGGCGCTGTGTAGAGAAATGTGCGCGCCAAAACCAAGAAAACAGCGAAGAAATTCCCGAAGTTGCATAGTGGGCCTTTAAGGGTTAAAAAATATTTTTTGGAACATTTTTAAATTTTAATCTGCCCCAGAAAATCCATATCAGTCGGGGCCTAATTACATCCTTTTGTTCGACCTAGCTCTCAATCATGCATCTGTTACTTTTCCTCAGGAAACGAGAAGGGTCCATCTGCAGGCTTGGGCGTTCCAGTCATGACACAAAAACGCCCATCGGGCGTTCCCGTCATGACACAAAAACGCCCATCGGGCGTTCCCGTCATGACACAAAAACGCCCATCAGGCGTTCCTGTAGCGCAGGGGTGGGGAACCTTTTTCACATCAAGGGCCATTTCAATTTTTCCAAAGTCCTCAGAGGGCCGTACCATTATGAACACATAACTAAAGATGAAAAAAAAGACAAAAAAAGTCTATAACTGCTGTGTTACTAAGCCTCATGTTTGCTGCATTTCTAGACTCACCTAATGTGATGGCTGGAACTGTTTTTCTCTAGCAAGGAACAACTCAATGTCAGCTGGCAGTGATGATGATGCTACTCCAGGGATGGGCAACTTTCATGATAAAGAGGGCCACATTTTTTATCATAACCATCGGAGGGCCACATGACTGCACACTTCAACTATACGTGAGCTGAGAGAAGCTACATAATTTTGAATTTGGTAGATGATTTCCTGTATTCTGGTGCATTTTGGCGATGGCCACTACCTAAAAAATCGTCCAGAATCATAACCTATGTACGGTATGTTAATTGAACCAACATACATTAATTTCATGTTTTCCATGCTCAAACAGCCACATGAATGGTCAGTATTTTTATCAGTGCAAAGGGCTCACATACATCATTCAATGAAGTCAAAAAACTGAAAAACAGTGGCCCCACATTAAGTGCAACAACTCAATGAACTCAAACCCAACAAGCAGTTGTAGTAGTTGTAGTGGCGACTTAAGTGGATATCTTTAATGACTGATATCGCTTCTAAGCAAACTAGACGCATGGGTTTGCCTTTGAATTCTATGAATTCTTCTCATCTTTCTTGAACGAGTTTTCTGTAACTCGATCAATTATTATTATTATTATTATATATATATATATATATATATTTTTTTTTTTTTTTTTTAATTATGTGCAGGCTGAGTGCATGCGGGCCGCGGGCCACATGCCCGCGGGCCGCCAGTTCCCCATCCCTGCTGTAGCGTTTCATCGATCAATCAAGAAGAGGTGAGTGAGTTTCGCAAGGCATGCTGGGTTCCAGAAAAACGAAAGGGTTATGATGAGAGATTATGTCAGTAAGTATGATATTGTTTATTTGACAACATTGGCTGTGAAGTATTCTCATTTAAATCACTGATTTAGCTGTGGTATCGTTGTATCCGAATTCGAATCCGATATAAATACTCGTGACAAGCATGGTTCGGTAGCAGCGAATGCTATGCTATCTCATCCATAAACGTTGCATATACTATTCAGAAATCAGCAACGTTTAAGACGGTTTGTAGGTAGAGGGTAAAGTTTGCAGCGAAGGCTTTGCCGATTATTTTACTGCGTGGTTAACATTACCAAAGTACATTGTTAAGTTGGATGTTAAGGTGTCAGCTCAGCTGGCATGGTAAGGGGCATGAAATCGCGGCCACTCTGCTTCGTTGTGGTGACACACGCATCGGATTAAACTGTGCATGTAAACGTACCAGTACGTCTAAACTAACTAGTATGTTTACGTGCATGGCATATCAGAGAATTCTGTCAGTTCGGTCGTGGCGCAACGAATGAATAAAGATCGTTAGCACTCTGAAAAACAGATGACAGATGTGCCCGAAGTTACTACTTTATTACCTCGTTGATGACCAACGTTTAGGAAAACATGTACTTTTAATTCACCCTTGGGTGAAATCGAAGCATAGTGTGTACTGAATGCGTGTTGATGATGATGCATATGAATTGCAACTTACACGTCTTCCAAACCTTTTCAGTACCCTGGCACATGCTTTGTCCAATGGACCATGGAAGGGACTTTACTTGGCTGACGAGGTAAAACGTGTGGCTGGCGCACGATTCATTGCATCTAGTAGAGTAGCATTCACTGGTAGACAGGCAGGCCTCTAGATTGTTTATTATGATTTAATGTAGTGTTCCTATGTGACGCTGATGGGCCCTGGTTGCTGCTAAATGCTTGTTGAAAGTGCATTGTGCACTTTTTGTATGTAGCTACAAAATGAGGGTGGATATCACTTTATAGTTTATAGGCATTATATACTAATAAGAATCATTGACAAATCACATTCCCCTTTTACCACCACAGGACGCACCTCACCAGTATCAGAGCAACAGCTGTGGGGTGTTTATGCTGATGGTGAGATGCATTATTTTCAGAAATGATGACTGATGACTAGTTTGCAAAACAACTAACTCGTTTGTATGTTAATTTCAGTACGCAATGTATTCTACCCTCAAAAGCAATATGATTTCAGTGAGGTGAGTTCTTTCAAATCTCAATCAGATGTGTAGAATGAAATATAAGGCTTTTAATAATTTAGTCATCCTTACTGGAGGCTACAATTAACATGCATCATAGGTAGGGTTGGGCATCGAGCATCGAGCATCGAATGGAACCGGGACTAACATTCCGGTTCTCCCGGAATCGTTCAAATTTTTTTCGATTCCTAGTTTCGATGCTGACCGGAAGAAGAAGCCGCCGAACACTAACGAAGAAGAAGCTTCCGGAGAACCCGCCAAACTGTGTGTGCGCGCGTAAACATGGAAACTGTGCGGCGGCGCTCGAAAGTGTGGCTTAACTTCACTAAAATAAATGACAAGTCGGCTCGGTGCAACATTTGCAAAACAATTATATCGTGCAAAGGCGGGTGTACCACCAACATGATCAAACATCTCCGGGGTCATGGTGTACAGATAACTGAGTGCCCCGTCTTTGACGCGCTGCGCCGGCCATCCTCCGTTGCCACTTCCTCCACTGCCTCTACCTCCGGCTCCGACCCTCACCCTAGCACCGCACTATCAGGTAAGCAACAAATACGTAAACGGTTGGTCAACTCAAATGCAAATACCAAGCTAACATTAGCCCATGTATTTTTTCATAGCCATACGACTTGAAATTGCAACCGTTAGCCAGGCAGTTACTCCGTTCACCCTAACGTCCAAGGGAAAGATGTCGGTGCAACAAGTGCAAGAGTGCCACAGAAAGGTTACAGCCTTTATTGTAAAAAGGTTGCATCCCTTTTCAGATGTGGAATCACCAACATTTAGGTTAGTTAAACAGCATCGATTGAGCTAACTTAATTAATAGTCCACACAGACCTAAAGTTAAAGTAACAGTGATATTATATGTTTGTTTATGTTTGCAGGGACATGGTGAAAGCCATCAACCCCAAGTACACACCACCTACCAGGGACTACTTGGCAAATAAATTAATACCATCTTGGTATGAGGTCGAGAAGTCAAATGTCATTACAGAGCTCAGTGACGTCTGCTCTGTTGCACTCACATGTGATGGCTGGAGTAGCATCACACAGGACCATTACCTCACCATCACAGAACACTATATAGTGGAGGGCAAAATGCAGCAAAAAGTGCCAAAAACAAAAGCTGTGTACAAAGCACAGACTGGCTGTGTTGTGGCAGAGGAAATAAGTGATGTTCTGTCAGAGTTTGGCATTTCTGGCAAAATTAAAGCAGTCACTGTAGATAATGCTGCCAATATGGATGTGGCTATTAAGCACCTGCAATTTGTCAAACTGGGCTGTTTTGCCCACTCACTTAATTTAGGAGCACAAAGTCTGTACTCCTTAAATTCAGTGAGTCAGTGGGTGGCCAAGATCCGAACCATTGTTGTGTGGATGAAGAGGTGCTTGATGGGGAAGGTGGTCCTCCAGGAGAAGCAAGAACTTCTACGTAAGAGACATGAAGTTCAATTTATTTAACCATATTTCTGATCTTATTATTTAGGAGCTCTGTGGAGTACTACAGTATTTGAGGACCTTTTTTTTTTAAATACAATTATTGTTTGTCTCCTAGGATGAAAAGCAACTGCTAAATGCCCCTAAAAGTAGTTTCTTGTTTCTATCAGAGCTGCCCCGACATGCACTCATTCTTGATGTGAGAACACGCTGGAACTCTCTTTATCTAATGCTGGAGAGATTCACAGAGCAGTACCCTGCAATTCAGGCAGCCAGCTTGGATCCACGGCTGAGAAAGAATATGGAAAGGGACAGGTAGAGATAGATAGACGAGATGGATAAGATATTTGTTCCTGATGTATGAAGCTTGGACACAAAAAATACCAATAAACACAAAATATGAATTCAAATAAAAATATGAGGGAATACACTTGACTTGCTACAAAGAGCTGTCACTATGATAGACTATGTGCTAAAGTAGGCAGTGCATATGTTAGGTGTTTTGTTAAGAAAGAATATTTCTAATACCGATCTATGTGTTCTGTATTCTTTTTCATACAGGCTTGCTCGGCTGACTGAGGAGGATTTTCGGAAAGCAGAAGACTTCATCAAGCTCATGAAACTTTTCTACACTTCCACACTCTGCGTGTCTTCAGAAAAGAGCCCCACATGTGGACAGATATTACCCATTCTCCAAAAGCTCAAGGCACATCTGACTGTGAAAGAGGGAGACACAGTGTTTGTAAAAGACCTTAAAAAACAAGTTTGGGGAAACCTATCTAAGCGCTACCAGGTAAGTGACCGAGGCAGGCAGCTTGAAAGAAATTGAAGAATAGAAATATCTTTATTCCTGTGGCTTGCTAAAACATACAAAGAATATGTGTTTTGCAGAATGATGAGACCAGGAACTTTCTCCAAGTGGCCACTGCTTTGGATCCGCGCTTTAAACACAAGTTGGAGGATGACACCGTCTGGGACCAGATCCAGAGAAAGCTGATTAAGCAGGTGAAATGTCATTCATGCATTAAAATCTGAGATCTAATTGCTAGTTATGTTCTTTGTAGTCAACAGAAGACTGTGGAGGTGATGGGGACACCATGCAGTCTGAGGAAAGGCCTGAGGATGAGGGAGTGGAAAATGAGGATGAGGAGGACAGTGTAAGTGTACAATAGCTGATATTATATAGGTTCTCAATCTTAATTAAGATCATGCCTTTAATGGATCATGCCTTTAATTTTCCTTTTTAGTGATAATACTGATGAACCTTTTGTTTGTTTAGCAACCGCCTCCCTGCAAACTGTCCAGGAAGACTCCACTGGAGGAGCTGTTTGCTGAGGAAGAGGCACAGAACATAGTGTCACAGCAGAGCTCCATGTCAATCAAGAAAACAGTGGAGAGAGAGCTGCAGACATACCAGGAAATTCCACCGGCCATTATGTCTGTGGACCCTGCTGCATGGTGGTGGAACCAACGAAAAACGTATCCTTTGCTGGCAGATCTTGCTTTCTCATATTTATGTGTTCAAGCTTCATCTACGCCCAGCGAACGCGTGTTCTCCACTGCAGGAGACACTATCTGTCCAGAACGCTCACGCCTACTGCCCGAGAAGGCAGATATGATAATTTTCCTTAACAAGAACTGTTTCTGATTTTATACTGTACCTGCTGCTAATCTGGGCTAGGTTGTACAAGTTGTTCCTCTTTGTTTGTTCGATATTATCTGCACCAGGTTAGCCCATCAGTTGGAGCTCAGTTCAAATTTAAAGATTTGTATTTTATTGTAATCTCCAATTGTTGTTTAGGAGCACATTGTAATCTCCTGAATGTTAGTGTTTGAATTATACCTGAGTGATGCTTCTGTCAATGGTAGAATGTTTCTGACCCTCGGCCAAAGACTAGTGGTTGTGTCACTAGCGGGAGTGGTTTGTGCACACATGCTTTGAATGTGGGGTTGTCCATAACCCGATTATTAAACCTCCACAGTGGATGTGTGTCTAATAAACATCTCTTCAAATACTGTGAACACAGCGAATACTAGTTTTATTATCGGTCATTAGCATGTAGAAAACATAACATGCAGGATTGTGAGTTGTTACTGTCTGAGACATGTATACTTTCATAAGAGATGAACACCTTTAAGGTGCTTTTTACTCTATATTGTTTCAAACAACCAGATGTTACGGTTGGTTTCCAGCACATCTGTTCAAAATGTTACATTTTCCAACAAAGAATTTCTTTCAACTCCAATTCTAGAGATGTCGGGGACAGGCCCACAATATATTAGGTTTAAAAAGTGTACCTCTGTGTAAAGAAAATTCATAACATTTATATTTATTTCATAGATTTGATATCTATATACTACCTAGTTGAAAACAGCCCTGTGAGAAATTCAAAATGAAGTTCATAAAAAAAAAAAATGTCATTGAATTCAAATTCATGGAGAAGTTCAGACTATTTCATCCAGAAAGACCTCTGGTTAGCTAGCTCATTTAAAACATGTAAACTTTTTTGACCCTGCCTCTTAAGAGAATCGAGAATCGTTAGGAACCGGAATCGAAATGAGGAATCGGAATCGGAACCGGAATCGTTCAAATTCAAACGATGCCCAACCCTAATCATAGGTCATACACATTACTTTGTCTTCAGGTACTGCACTTACGGGAGGAGATGGCTACATCTTCACAATAATTTACACTGCCATAGTACACTGCTAAACAGTACTGTAACATGGATTTGTATCAGGTTATGAAGTCATTTAAAGCATAACTTTACTTTTCAGGGGGACATGCTCTCTATCAGGAGGTGGTGGTTGGACAGCTGTTGGAGACCTTTATGCTTGAAAGGTTTATATACTGTGTCCATGTTGCTATTTACTTATTTTTGGTGCTCACGAAGATCGTAGCCAATACACTTGTCTCTCTGTCTCTAGCCCTGCAGAACTAGCTGACTCCTTCTCACCCTCTCCATCTCCCCATCTCAGTCACACCTTCCAATCACTAAGCAGTGAAAGGTATTACATACTATGTCCATACTTTTCTATTTACGTATATTCTCTCTTGCTCTTTCTCAGACTTTTGATCGATCAGTGATTGCCTTTTTGTTTAATGGTGTGGGTAGTGTTGGTCTGGGCTTGTGTGATTGAATTGAAGGTTGATTATAATCCCTGTTTCTCTCCCTCTCTCTCGCTCTCCTTCACTCTTTTTCGGCTCTCTCGCTCTCTCTAGCCCTGCAGGACTAGCTGGCACACCAAGCTCACCCTCTCCATCTCCCCATCTCAGCCACACGCTCCAATCTGGCACAACAGAGGACAGGCCATTCTTACCACCCGAAGTCCTTCAGCAAATTGTACAAGAGACGCTGAGACTGGACATGGCGATGCTTGGCGTGTTCAACAGGGTTTCAAAAACATTCCGAGAACTAATCAAGCCTCTCCATCCTTCCATATATATATATGACAGTTTGGCAGGGGACATTAAGCTTAATAAAGACAATCTCATATACAAAACGGTTAGAAAGATTTACAACAATGCAGGCTGTGGCAGTGGCCTTGCGCTACGCCTCAAAGGCTTTTCAAAATAGAAGAATTGGCCAAGCGCACCCCTGGTACTGAGGCACGTTGCATATGGCAGGTTTGTCATAAAAGATGTCTGCCTAGCATAATGTTCTTTTATTACTCCTTTTTCGTTTTATTTGGGACGTCTTCTTTTGCAATCCCTTTCATTTGTAAATGTACATACTACTGTAGTAAATGTATCTTCCCAGAAATGCTGGTATTTTATCACTTCTTTCTTTTTTGTTTTTGTGACAAATGCTATACGATGTATAACATACATTTGTGCCTACGATGTATGTTGTAAGGTTAATTGTTAAAGAGCAATTACTGTATTTTGTCTTTATTGAAAACATTCAGTGGGAAAAGTAAGTGAACACTTGGAGTCAAATGGCCTACTGTTTGAGCCTTCATAGTGTCTGGTAACTGGATTTGAACTGCATAATGTCCCAAGTGTTATTTTAATCTATTCATTATTTAATTTGGGCATATTCTTTTTGACAACTATACAACTATATCAAACATCTCACATATACCTAATACCCTACCTATACTAACCCAGAAGATAATGAGCATGAGATCATGGAGCCTCCCTGTAATGATCGTGTTGCATCAAGTTTGATGCAAAGTTTGGGCCGAGATCCGACACATAAATGTAAGCTAACATTCTGTAGGCCTAGCTGGCTAATGTACCCGTATTACGAGATCGAAGAAGAAGGGGGCGCTAACGTCAGTTCTATGCTGCCCATACTACTAGATCGACAAAGAAGAACGGGGCGTTTCAGCCTGCGTAAACGAGAACGCCCACCACACGAGAACGCCGGGGGGGGGGCGTTTTAGTCTGCGTGAACGAGAACGCCCACGACACGGGAACGCCCATTTGTGTCTGCAGTCGGATGATATTGCAGGAAACTGACCCTGACGAAAGAGTGCTCAGAGGCGTGTCTGTTGGCCTCCTTGCTGTCCGTGAAGAAGATGATACTGCTGTTTCACCAAACGTGCGGGACTGGGCTGTTGTGTTGGAAGGATCCATCGTGCTACATGACCTGCCAGACCTCGGCACTGCCTTTGCATACCTCTTTGGCCTACTGTATGTCCATAGACGGATTATGACATATCGGGCCCCTGGGCACGTGGACTCCCCCCCCCCCCCCCCCCCCCCAACATAAACACACACACCCAGAATACACACACACTTATTGGCGATAATAATTCATTGGCACAGTAAAGGCAACCTCACAATAATTATTACAAATAAATGCATCTTTATTTAACCAAAACAGGATAAAAAAATGATACATAATTGATGCAATTTTTGGCGATTTGAACGAATTTCGAATGCACCGCTTTCAACCACAAATAACAAAGACTTAAAGCAACTCAATACGAACAGTTCCTTACATTAATTGAAGGTAATGCATTTCATCTATGAAATGCATTTTTTCCGGGCTCTGTTCCGTGCAAAATCCTCCACATCAAAGTCCAGTGCATTGGTTAGGTCACTCTCAATTGCCATGAGTGAAAGTGCCTTGAGGCGTTTTTGTGACATTTTCGTCCTCAGTTCATTTTTAATCCTGGACAGAAGAGAGAATGACCGCTCCCCTTCGCAATTACTGACAGGCAGAGTCAGAAAAAGCTGTAGCGCTACAAAAACATTTGGAAACATAGATTGCAGTCCACAATCGAGAATGATTTGCAGCAGTCCTTTTGGGGTTGCATCATCTCCAGGCTTGATAAATGATCTGAACTGAATAAATTCATTGCCCAAACTTTCATCTAGATCAGATGGGTATGCAGATTCCAAAACTTTGGCCTTCTCGATTACTGAGACATTGGACTCAGATTTTGCACAGAAAATCACACTGAACAAACTGCACAGATGCTCGTAGGCCTGCAGACGGTGTCCGAGGCTCTGAGTGAGTGTGTCCATGGCAACATTGAAGGTCTCCACCTGAAAGACTTGTCTTCCGTCAAGCTGAATATCTTCCCCAGTGCCACTCTCGTCAGCAAATGTCTTACGTTTCTTTCTGCGATGGCTGTCATGTCTATAGGTGTGGCTGACACCAGGTACACCGAGAGCTGCAGTCTCAAAGCTGTCGAAAAGTTCCCGCCGATCATTCACAAATGCACGCAGTGATTTGAGCGCCTGAACTGCAGTATCAAGGGCTACGTCACTATTCTGCAAAATAACGCTTGTTGCTTGGAACCTGGATAATATCGTATCCCAAAACTTGGCCATAAACGTCATTTCCAACGTCTCCATTTGCGCACAAAGCGCAGCCGCTTCAGAGCGTGTGTCTCTTTTTTCCGTCTCATCCATGGACACTGTAGAAATGTATCGGCTGGTAATTTTGCCACAGTGGTTTGTTGGAATCAGCACGGCAGCTCCAGCATGTAGATGACAGAGACTTGAGGGTTAGATCAATGCGTGTATTATTGTTATTGGAGAGACCAAATACTCTCCTCCAGCGATGCGGGGAAGCAGCGCTGAATGTATAGAGGGACTGCAACAGATCAAAATATTTTCAGACTAAATTGCTGCAAGCCTCTATACTGTTGACTCCAACCAGATTTAATGAATGGGCGGCACATGGGACATAGTGGATGGATGGATTCCTCTTCTTAAGGTGCGCCTGCAAGCCATTATATTTCCCAGACATGTTACTGGCATTATCGTATGACTGTCTGCGGCAGTTGTCCAAGTCCAGTCCAAGATCGTGAACCATTGAGATCACACACTCTGCTAGGCTTTCCCCGGTATGGCTAGTAATGGGCTCAAATCCGAGAAAGCGTTCTACAACTTGGCCCGTTTTGCTCACAAACCTAAAAATAAATGTGAGCTGGTCTACATGGGACAAATCAGGGGTTGAGTCGACTATAACAGAGAAATACTTTGCCTCCTTTAATTCTTTTGTAATTGCTTGTTTGGTTTTTTCTCCCATGAGTTCGATAAATTCTTCACAAATTGTAGATGATAAATATGACACACTGCCCCTCCCCCTCCCCCCAAACTTTCTTATAAGCTCTGCCAAGAACGGGTCAAATTGTGATAGCAATTCTAATACACCTTAATAGTTACCGATGTGTGGGGAACCTAATAATTCGTCTTGTCCCGTAAATGCAAGCCCCCTCTCCCCCAAAAACTTGATGACGGAAACGACTCTCTTTAGGACTTCTCTCCAATACTGCTTCTCCCCTTCGATCTGCTTCATATGACCGGCATCCACGGTAGCAATATTTACAAGCAGTAAATATTGCCTGTCGACTGGGAATATGTGATCCACTCTCTATCAACCATTTGGCCATTTGGTAATGTGCATTTTAACTGGTCGTTCGTTAAGCCTCGAGTCCTTCCACCAATCCCACCATCCCTTGCAGAGGCGGGATAATGCGCTCTCCGGTTGTGAAACACTTGAACTCCTCTGTCAATCAAAACTGCTTTGGCACACTCACTTTGGTTCCCCCACAAAGCTGGGTCTGTGACAGCTTCAGCCCATACATCCTCATCAACAACATATGTAGGGGGCTGTAGAATTTGCTGTTCCTGCTCTGCCTCTGAAGCTTCATCTTCCTCCAACACTAACTCCGGTACTGGTGGTGGTAGCGGCACGTTAATATTTTTGCTAGCTCGTTGCTCTTCATCTCCCGTAGCAACAGGCTCCTGAGCTTCTACAGTAGATTGTATGTTGTTTTTAAAAAATTGGTACATTTTGCAAGGCAGCAGTTTCTCTTGTTTCTTTTTCTTTTTTTAATTTTCGCTTCAACGCTCCATGCCGTTGCTCCAATGACAGTGACTTGTTCGTGACCGGTCTCAAATTCACAAACTGAAATAGTGCCCCCTAGTGATCTTTTTATTAATTTATTTACTCAGTAGTAATAGGCCTACTATTGCTGTTTTTGCTTGAATTGTTGTATTTCTCTACTGATTGCTTCGACAATGCAACATTAAAAGTTACTAACAGTGGGGCCCTGTACATAGCAGGTCTTTAAATTGACAAAAAGGAAGTACGCAAATGCAACATGATCAATTTATATTCTTCTTGTGGACATGCTATGATCATGTCAACTTTGATTGTTTATGGAGAATGTTAGATGTACTAATGTCTCACTCATGTCGATGTGATCGAGTTTGGTGCTTTTCTGGCGCCAAAGTGCAATTTGCATTGCGAGCAGAGGGTGGCAGTAGTGCACCCATAGGCTGGATTCAAATTGCGCTGAAGAAATGGAGAGACGAAGGAGTGCATTTGACCCTGAAAAATCTGGAAGCAATCACATTTCCCCCTTCAGCCACAACAGAAACCCATTTGGAAACATTTGCACTACACAGCTATGGTTCACTGTGTAACTATTAAAGTATTTGGTCCACTCGTTTGTGTACATAGGCTATTTACGTACCGGCTATATTTAGTTTTTAGCACGCTAATTAGCCTGGGTCCGCATATGTGAGAGCCTAACGGCTAAAGCTAGTGGTTAACTTAGGCTATATATTGGAGGTTCTGCATTTATCGTTACATGCGGGGACTGCGTGTGCACTAACGTGTATGTCAGTCCCTCCAGAAGAATGCAGCGTTTTTTTGTGATTGTTGCCGCCAATAATCCTTGATTATGCGGCACATTTTCTTAAAAATGCGATGAAATATGCGGCATATTTATGCAATGAAATTGCGGGAACTTGCAAAAAATGCAGCTTTTCGATGACGTTCACGTCGCGTAATTACGTCACTTCATAACGTTCCCACGAGAACAGGGGGAAATGGCTGCTCTTGTGTGAAGTAAACGCAACATTTTTTAACTTTCTGCTACGATATATGCGACTCTTTTGCAACGAAAATGCGGGGATTATGAAATCATGCAAGCTCCGCATATTTTGCGCGGAAAAAGGCAATTTATGCAGTGAAAGTGCGGCACATTTGAAAAAATGCGACCCCTGCATGAATATGCGGACTTTGGCTGATTATGCGTTGAATTATGCGATCGCATAATCGCGTTTTTCTGAAGGGACTGTGTATGTGTTTGAGCGCCATTCTTTTTCTCACTAGCTGTTATTGCCAGTCATGACCGTTCATGCAAAGTATGGTCCAACAAGCATTCTCCTGAATCGGTGACTCCACCTTTTAATATATATTTTTCCTTATGTGTTAGTCCTTGTATTTAAACACATTAATCAGGTAATTTGAAAGCGATAACAGATTTACATGTGCTTTGAATTTTGGTATTGCTGCAGACCTTTTTGTTTCTGAATTGAGGATTGGAGCTTTGAAGTTACTAATAATAATCTTGATGTATGTTACAGGGTTTGGTGGCGGTAATATGGAGTTGTAAAAGCTGCATCAAGTAGGTCCGAGCTTTTGCATCACTACATGTTAAAGCATCCACATTTTGGATGTAGTTCTCGCTTTCCATGTACATATCTGAACTGCCCATGCACATTTAAGACATGGAATGCCCTGAATTCAGTTTGAAACCTGAATCCTTTGTACTTTTTTTGTGCTTGCTACTATTTAGATCAACGATGAGTTCAAAATAATCACCACCCCAAATTCAGGTTCCTGTCTCAGCTGAACCTCTGACAAACTGACGAGGCTGTTCCAACGGAGAGGACACCTAGGGCAAATGTTAAAAAAAAACGTTGCACAAATGGCAGATGTAAGTTATACGGGAGTCCAACTTTCATAAAAAATGAATTGACTGTTTTTGGAAAAAATTATGTTTTGTTTTTTATTGTTGAGATGTTATGCAACACTATAGAATGTTTAGTTGCCACATAGTTGAGTGGCAAAGAGGGTACATGAATTGTACACAAAGCCAGGGAGACAATAAGTGAATTTATTTTTCAACTTCCCCTTCCACTATTAGTACATCTATTTTGTCTCACAGCAAGGCTCTTAATCATATGAAGAAGCCAGGTGCTATATTCTCAAATTTCTAAATTATTTAATTCTTATTTCAAATGACAGTGTCACACCGCGTCCTGCTACGCGGTCCACTACCTCCATCTAGTGGCCACTTGACGCCAGTGGTCCTTCTCCTCACACACCAGTCTGCAATCATCCAATCACCATTCCCAACTTCAGCCAGAGATCTCCTACCAGCCGGCGCTAGTTCGTCGTTACGAACTACAGTCATTATCGGTCCTACCAGTATTCTTAAACTCTGTCTCTAGCCTGAACCCTTGATAACCTCCTCTCTTACTCTCTAGTACTTCCCCAGCCATCGAACCCCTGCCTGCCCAACTACCCGTCTGTCACCTAGCCCCTGACTGCCTGCTCGTTACCGGACCCCTGCCTGCCTGATTACCCGTCCGTCGCCAAGCCCCTGACTGCCTGCTCGTTACCGGACCCCTCCCTGCCTGACTACCAGTCTGTCGCCAGGCCCCTGACTGTCTGATCGCCCGCCTGTTGCCTGTCTGACTACCCGCCTGCCTACCAATAAACCCCGTTCCCCTTTACCTCGTCTCTGCCTGTGTCTGCACTTGGGTCCCCACGTTCCGTACCCCCGTAACAGTACGAACTGGCCAACATGGACCCAGCGGATGCTGAGGCACTCCGCCAGATGATTTCCCGTCAAGGAACTCTCCTGGGTCAGCATGACCAGGTCCTGCAGGAGATCACTTCCAACCTTCGTCAGTTGGCCGTGTCAGTACGCTCCCAGCGCCCCGTCTCTTTGGATCCATCTGTCTCTGTTCCTGGTCCATCGGCTTCGTCCCGGGAGCCGTTCATTCCAGCTCCTGAACGCTACGAGGGAGACCTGGGATCCTGTCGGTCCTTCCTCCTCCAGTGCTCTTTGGTTTTTGAACTGCAGCCCCAGACCAACCCCACCGATAAGTCACAGGTCGCCTACCTCATCGGTTCCTTGCGAGGCGAGGTGCTCGCTTGGGCTACGGCCGTGTGGGAACGTGGTTCCGCGGTTTGTTGAAACTATTCCGCCTTCACCGAGGAGATGCGGAGGGTTTTCGATCACCCGGTCCAGGGAAAGGAGGCCTCTCGGCGTCTTCTGCATCTCCGCCAGGGATCCCGCAGCGTCACCTCCTTCGCTGTTGAGTTCCGCACCCTCGCGGCTGAGAGCGGCTGGAACGAGGAAGCCCAGCAGGGGGTTTTCCTAAGTGCTCTATCCGATGACGTCAAGGACCAGCTGACTTCTCGGGAGGAATCCGCGGGTCTGGATGAGTTGATCGCTCTCTCCATTCGGTTCGACAATCGTTTGCGCGAACGCCGCAGAGAGAGAGGGTCACGGGGCACCCGGGCACCCCGAAGTGAGGGCGGGGTACTTTCAAGTGCCCCTTCACCTAGGGGCACTTTGGAGTAAGTTCGGGGCACTTAGGGGAACTTTCGAGTAAGTTCGGGGCACCTGGGCACCCCGAAGTGAGGGCGGGGTACTTTCAAGTGCCCCTTCACTTAGGGACACTTTGGAGTACGTTCGGGGCACTTAGGGACACTTTGGAGTAAGTTCGGGGCACTTAGGAGCACTTTGGAGTAAGTTCGGGGCACCCCGAAGTGAGGGCGGGGTACTTTCAAGTGCCCCTTCACTTAGGGGCACTTTGGAGTAAGTTCGGGGCACCCGGGCACTCCGAAGTGAGGGCGGGGTACTTTCAAGTGCCCCTTCACTTAGGAGCACTTTCGTGTGTCCGAAAGTGTCCGGAATTGGAGAGGTCATTTCAGGACACTTTCTAATTCAATCTTAGGTGCCCCGAAATGGAGAGGTATATTTCGGACACTTTCGTGTGTCCGAAAGTCTCCGAAATTGGATAAGTACAATTTCAGACACTTTCGGAAATATAAGTTTATTCATGAATCTTTTTAATTCATACATTTATGGATTTATATCACTTTTATTCAAAACAAGACACATTTGTGTGTGGATCAGAAATGTGTGTGTGAAACTTACTTTTGCTTGTGGATTTATTTTACATTTATACCTGCCGATATCCATTTGTGCGTGCATTGAAATGTATTTGTAAGAAGAGAGTAATTTATATAAAAATCACAAAATACATTTGTTAATCCTTCTCTGTGCATTCATTATTAATGAGACTGTTCTGACCCCATAAAAATTGACAAACAACGACCAGTTTCCAAATGTTTTTTTTATTGAAACGTTTCAAACACGGAACATGAATAAATATATGTAACTAAAACACAACATGAATAAATATATATAACAAAAACACGGAACATGAATAAATATGAAGAACTTAAACATAACATGAATAAATATATAGAACTGAAACACAACACGAATAATAAATATATAGGACTGAACTGAACGGTTATGCCGCTTTTCCACTGCATGGCACCAGCTCGACTCGACTCAGCCCGCATTTTTTGCGTTTCCACCGCGAAAACATGGTATCTGGTACCTGAAGTGGCTGCTTTTTTTAGTACCGCCTCGCTCTAGGTTCCAAGCGAGCTGAGCCGATGCTAAAAGGTGACGTCGGCAGACGGCCGGCCACTGATTGGCCAGAGAGTGTGACGAAGTCACGAGAGCGACATGGCAACCATGCTGGTAACAGCCATAGCAGCGCCGCAGCCAACATATTCCACTTCTTCAACATGCCAGCTAATAATAGTAATGTTATCGATGTCCTCCATTGTTGTTAGGTGGGTTCTGTCCATGTGTGGGTTGCGTAGGTGTTGTTTGCGTCGCGTACAAAAATACGTCACGGCCCTTTCGCGCAGCCGACCCCGCCCACGTCCAGGAGGTACTATTTGCGGTGGAAAACGACCCGTGCTGCTACCGTGTCGAGTCGAGTCGAGCTACATGTGCGGTGGAAAAGCGGCATAGAGCATACAGCAGGTCCAGACCTAGTACTGAAGGGAAATTCAAATTGAGCGAAAGTACTTAGGCGGGCGGAGCCAGGCTAAGGCTATAACCATTAAATCGTTTTTGGGCCATTAAATCGTTCCTACACTTCTTATATCTCCTTAACGTTTTTGTTTTATGTCTGCCAATCATCTCTGCGTCGCGTGTAAAGTCCTATGGCCCAAAAACGATTGGGTAATACCACGGGAATACGAAATACTTGTGTGCGGAATAGCGGCCGTCTCGAGGGAGGGGGTGCGGCAAGGAGGAGAAAAGGAGGCAGAGTAATACCAGCTCGGACCAGCGACTGGAAGCGCGAGAAGAAAGTTGCTCCAAAGTTTCTGGAGGTCGGTGAAGACGCACAGCAGCAGTCCCCGTTCTGCAGAGGATATTACGGGATTGGACCTACGCTTTCTTGGCTGTTTTTTGGCTTTGAGCTAAAAAATAAATACAATATATGAAGATTGCCTATCCACCTTGGAGCTTTTACATTCACGTGAACTTCTAAAAGGATGTATCACTGCTAATATTTTACAGAAGAATTGGAAAGTTTTCCACCGAAATGGAAGGGCCTATTCCATGGATAATCTTTTCTTTTGTGTTGTTAATTTGTCATTGTGAAGGTAAGACCACGCTGTGAATGACTAAAAACGGTTAGTCTTTTCAGGGCAATGACTGCCCTCTTGCTCTTTCTGGGAGAAATCCCCACTCTCTCCTTTACCTCTCTGGCCAACCGTTGGGCCACAGAGGGCCTCTTCTTCAAGGAGCCAGCACAAGGAGTGGAGGAGGAGGAGGAGGAGGAGCCAGCAGCAGCAGGAGCAGGGGAGGAGGAGCCAGCAGGAGCAGGGGAGGAGCCAGCAGGAGCAGGAGCGGGTAAGGAGGAGCCAGCAGCAGCAAGAGCGGAGGAGGAGGAGGAGGAGCCAGCAGGAGCAGGGGAGGAGGAGCCAGCAGGAGCAGGGGAGGAGGAGCCAGCAGGAGCAGGGGAGGAGGAGCCAGCAGGAGCAGGAGCGGGTGAGGAGGAGCCAGCAGCAGCAGGAGCGGGGGAGGAGGAGCCAGCAGCAGCAGGAGCGAGGGAGGAGGAGCCAGCAGCAGCAAGAGCGGGGGAGGAGGAGCCAGCAGCAGCAGGAGCGGGGGAGGAGGAGCCAGCAGCAGCAGGAGCGGGGGAGGAGGAGCCAGCAGCAGCAGGAGCGGGGGAGGAGGAGCCAGCAGCAGCAGGAACGGGGGGGGAGGAGGAGGAGGAATCGGATGAGGGCTCCTGCTGTGCCAGGCAGACAAAGAGGTCCCTCATCTGCTTGGCCCGTGGTAATCTTTTATGGAGCGCATCAAAGCGCTCTTGCGTGTGTGCGTCGTGCCACATGATCTCACTGAGACTCCTGCCGACCTCTGAGTCGAAGTTCTACAAACAAAGAAAAAGAGGGGCATTTACAAACAACAATGTGTTTGCATCGAATGTGTGTAACGGAAGCAAAATGCACCAAATTGACCAATTCCTTATCATGTGTTTTTGATACTCACGTATGTGGCCACGGCTGAACGGATGTCCGTCAAGCTTGGGGACCCGGGGAGGCCCATCTCCCCCCAAGCATGGAGGAGGGACGACAACACCTATGAGGCCGACTGCGCGAAAAACAAACATAATTAACACCACTTTTGCATGACCGCATTTCCTCATTGGTTCTACACTACAGATTTGTACAATTATTGATGAACTGATCCATCCCACTCACCACATCCCTGGTGTCTCCTCCTCCTCCTCCTCCTTAGCAGCAGCAGATTTTTTTTCTTCTGGGTAGAGAGAAAAACAATAACAAGACATGATTAAGTTACATACTTTGGCCTTGGGCAAAATGATTATGTATTACACTAATCAATTATCTTCTCACCCCAAGAGTGCCAAATGGTAGTTTGCGCTTGACCGCTTTCAGGGTCTGCTTCTCCTGCTCCTCGAATACTCGTTCCAGAAAAAAACACCATTAAAAACAACATTAATAATCCTTATATACTCCCTGGAACCGATTTTGACAGTATCTGCATGTTTTGTTGAAGATTGAATAGCTTTTGAACGTTAATTAGTAGGCCTAAGTAGGTTGAAGTTCCTTCGTTTTTACCTGTGAAAGCGAACAGCTGTTGCTCCGTTCCAAATCAGCTGTTCTCTGCCATCTCAGCCCTTACGGGAGCTTTTCAATTCATCCTGGAACGTGCATCTTTTCAGGGAATTTGTACAATAAATCCATAACAAATACCGAATATTGATTGTCTTATGTGTCCATATTATATCCATTATATTGACCGGGTATTCCCAAGACGCTCACGCTCTGCAGCAAGCCAGTCACAGTTGTTTGGCGCGGCGCTGTACAGCGAACGTAAACAAACAACTAAGCTAAGGTTTTAAGTATTACTTTTCCTCCAGAGATCCCGCTAATGTTGTGTTATAAAGTAGAGGGAAACAAGATATCTATTCTTCCTCCACCTCTCTCGCTTCTCTGCTTGGTGTCGCTGACGCTTATAGTTTGCCTCCCTCGCTCTGGTCACGTACGTGAAAATAAATAAATAACGAAGCTCCGAATACTGATTTAAGCTTCAAATACTAATTTTCCGAACCAGTATTCGAATATTCGAATAATTTCAACACCTGACAATACACTGTAGAGCATATTGTAATGCAGCGTTGAATGGATGAATAGCTTACATAAGGGTACCCAGCACTTTTCAGACCACACTCAAGCTTATGGTTATTGTCCCCACCACTTCTAAAAACAAACTGACGCCCTTGCAGCCCAGAGAAGAGCCCTCCAACCTCACTTTGCCGGCGTGATACCTTAAGGTAAGTTGCATAGCCTACATTTATACTCTTTCTAAAAAAAGGTATTGTTATTAATCACATCACGTTACTCAGTCGTTTTATCTGTTTGAAACGCCCTAGTCATGCACTCCACAACGTTACATTTAATAGCTTCTGCTAAATTACTAAATGTATGTAGGTCTATGGTTGGATATAGAGCAGGCAAATGCAGCGAGCCGATCATTATAAATATTTCCTCTGCTAGAATATATTCTAGCCTATTTCTTGTGGATAATACGCCTTGCATTTAAAGTGTATAAAGGTGTATTAGAATAGGCTATGGTAAATCCCGAGTCCATCCGCGCTTCCTTCGAAACCTATGTCGATTAAAGTCGAGCAGGCTAGGCTAATGAGTACGAGCTATACCGGTGGGACCGTGGGAAATATGCAGAGACAGTTAAAATAAATAGTAGGCTCAACAGTAGCCGCGTTTACATGGACACATCTGATCCGTATAGATTTCTATGCAGAATATAATTAAGCAATAGATCACGACAGGCTGTGGTATGTGCTCATTATACCACTGTTAAGGGGCGTTGTTCGGCCCGACGCGCAGCGGAGGGCCGGCGACCCCCTTCAGTTTAAACATTCTTTCCAATGAATGTACATTACAATATCAGTATCCAAGCAGAGATGCAACTTGACAGGTTGGATCAGAGGGTTGAATAGATGGTTTATTCCAGGATGTAATACAGCGAGATACAGACTTAGGTTGAATAATCTATAGTGGACGCGGTTGAGGAGCAGTTTTGAGACGTGTTCCTTGGCTGTCGAACCCTCTTCTCACCGAACCAAAGGGTTGGGGCGAGTATTTATACACAGAGAGAACATGAATAACACGTAAACAGAAGCACTCTCAGCCTTGATAAGGTATATGGCCCTGGCTATGTTCCAGAGGACCAGTGCTCTATACCACGAAGCTCGCTGAACATACCCAGGCTTTCTTGGGAAAACCTGGCTCGACAGAGCCGCAACTCGCAATCCGAGTTAAATGGTACCACAAAGCTCACTTTAGATTAAATTAGTTGAACCAGGTTTTCCGCTTTAGGTTCAGTGCGCGTTCACGTGAAAGGGGCGTTTTTTGCGTTATTTTTCTCACCTTTACGATAGATCAAGCAGTCTATATGCGTATAAGTGAAAATATTCTGCATATTGTCTGTAAAATAACTATGCCAAATGCAGAATTGTTCGCCATTAATCCAAATAGAATGATGATGATTTAAAAATGCATAAGCAACGTCCATCCTGCCTTATTCTATCATTTAGGGAATTCACTTTAAATACACCCTATGTAAGAAATGTTTTTACCCCCATAGATGTGGTGCCAGCACGGCCTTTAAAATATGGGTTCAAGTTCGAAATAAGCACAAAAATATAATTCCGTAAGCTTTAGTGAATAAGCATTCCATATGCATGATAATTGGGACTTTTTATGCTTCACATAAATTCGCGTCACTTGGGAGTCGAACCCCCTGCGCAGATATTCAAGACTGACGCGCTACCTCCACTCTAGCACTCTGTCACGGAGACACAATGCGCAACAGTCAGCATTGTCTACATAAGGTCCAAAAGGACGATCAAATAACGAACACCCTCTTATGAGAATCTGTATCTCTCATGAAGAACCCCAATTTCGTTGTTTGCACAATGACAATAAAGTCTGAAATCTGAATATCGTCAGACAATGCCAGGGGATCGGTTCTGTCCCGTAAAACCCTCTGTCTCCGGAGAGACGCCTGTACGAGAAGTGCGCAGAGGTCCACGGGAACACCCAGAAATGGTGACGCCATTGTCAGAGGAGGGGCTAGGAAGCTGCGCACGCCGATTTAAGTAGCCGATCTCCGGCTAGACTAAAGCCGAAAAACTGCTCCCGACCAGGTTTGGTTGCGAGCATAAGTCACCATGGTGATACAGCGACGCTAAAAGAGATCGACTTTCGTGGTACAACTAACCCAGGCTTGGAGCTCAACATACCTCGCTAACCCTCTAAGCGAGCTTCGTGGTACAGGGCCCAGGTTGGTTCATCCTTGTTGAGACATAACAAATGGCAGATGTTGGAAATAACACCTTGTATCAGTGTGAGAGGCACTGGCCTGTTCCTAGACTAGACATGTGAACACAGATAGACACTAAAATACACCAACATTCTACATTCCTCCCTCTTGATCATAATAAACGTAGTTTAAAGATCACCCTTAAAATTAGAATTCAGTCGAGTGTATCTACTGGTAAACCTTTAACAATTAACTAAATCAATAAAAGAAAGCATAAAAGGCAATAGACAAGTAAATTCAAATCATACACAAGTAAACCAGGTGTAGGCTACTATAATAAAGAAAATAACAAACTCATTAGGTTACTCATGATTAAACCAAAACAGATAAAAAATATAAAGAATCAAGAAAGTCAACTGTCCAGACACCTCCCTCTGCTTGGCAGTGAATCTCCACCCTTTTTAATAGCCTTCACTGTTCCCAGCAGAAAAGTGGTTCAGTTTCTCTAAACAAAATTAAAGGGCCCAGAGGAAGGCCTAGCCTTAGAAACGTTGTTTGGGGCACCAGACCTTACGACGGGGTGGGCTCTCTAACACAGCCACCCTAGCCCTGCGTTCACACCAAAAGATGCATTTGCTGCCCGAACGCGTTGACGCCTGAGTTTTGCGGCGCGTCAAATCAAGTTTTGCGGCGCGTCAAAGGTTTGCGGCGCGTCAAAAGTTGAAATATTTCAACTCGAGCAGCATTTGACGCGCCGCAAAATACGTGAACGCGCCCTTCGCCCGTGCCCGGCAGCGGGCACGGGCATGCCGCGCCGCAAATCAGATTTTGACGCGCGTCAAATCAAGTTTTGCTGCCCGTTTTCTCGGCAGCAAATGCATCGGCAGTAAAGCAGCAACGCGTCTCTACATTCACTTTGAATGGGATCACGACGCGCGTCAACTTTTTGCATCTTTTGGTGTGAACGCAGGGTAAGATCCAACAAGATCGGGGCAGTCCCCGGGGGGGGTCGGTCGGGGGGCGGTCATTCCGTGAAACACACAGAGCGCTAACTTGACGACCACATAGAGCATAATAACGGGAAGGACAAACGGCTGTGCGATTTGGACTATCTGAGAAAACATGGCACAATGAAGGACCTGTGCCACAGCTGATGGAAAGCTCTCTAAAGCAGTTTAGAAAGTTAGTCATCGATGGTGTAACAATCAGAACTTAATGTGGTGGTGACAACTGCTTTAGAATTCATGATGACATTGCTTTAGTGCAAAACATTCTTCTGCATGAAGGGTGCTATTATGTAATGTACATGTTGTACACTAGAAGAGAGCATTTTTTTAGTTACCCTGTGGACTCGACTGAATTAGACATTCTGGTTGTTTCAGGCCTCTCACCAAGTTTAAAATGTGCAAGACTTGATGGAAATGTAAGAAAATGTCAGAATTCCTTTGTTAGAGACTAGAAGTAAGTAAACAGGGAATTGTAATAGTGATTATTGATGACTTTTCTTTGTTTTGGACCTTTTATTTAATTTGTTAAACAGCTCCTGTCTCACTCTGATTATTGTGTGGGTATTGGTGTCGAATTATTATTATAACTTCTTTCTTGTTAAACACGGCCACTTAGACACTGTTAGTTTAAGGTGGAACTGTTCATTTGTTTGTGTGGCCTACTGTTGGAAACCTTGATAGTTACTGTTAACCATAAATTCTGTATGATTTCAATACAACCCTCGAAACTTGACTCGTGACTCTTGAGCATTCTTTTAGTTAATGATATTGTTTAGCTGATTTACTTGATTTATTATTTAACTCTGTCTAAGTGGTGGTGGTGGGCTTTTCCCCCAAATACTGCTAAAAATGAAGAGAACCAATTGAGGTATTTTGCGCTCTCACACACACACACACACACACACACACACACACACACACACACAGTAAAACTTGCATTTATTGATTTGTCAATATGTTCAGTTATTTTGGAATCGTTCTTGTTGTTAAATGTGTGTATTAGGTAGGCAAGGCAGTAGGGTTGATTTTTGCAGAAGACCAGCTACTATGTTTTCCGTTGTCTGCTTTGACAATTCCGAGGAGGTGGAGGTTGTGCCAACGCAATGGTACAATAATGGGGCATGCAGGTGGCCCCCCCACAAGGCTGAGGGAGTCAATCGGGCCATAAGGCAGCTGGAAGAGCCCCAGGATACCTGGCCTCTATTCGACAATGCCCGGGTTTTTTTTCTTCAGGTATGTATCCTTAAATAATTAACTGATCAGTCATGATATCAATAAATACAATCCTAAATTTGTGTTCTGTTCAACAGATAACTATCTGGAGGGTCACCAGAAGCTGCCACTGGATCAAAACCAGACTGATTTGGCATCAGAGGCCGAAGACCCAACAACAGACCGGCGGAGACCCAAAAGAAAAATCAAGTATGACTTTTATGCTTTAAGTGCCTTTTGTTCCAACATATTTGTGCAAAGCCAGTCTCTTTATGAACTCATGTATTTGTCTTTTGTTTTGTCTGTCTCTAATAAAGGCCAAGTAGACACGTCCGAATAGACTTTGAAAGTCAAGACCCCTGCAGTCCTCCAAGGAAACAGGCCTTCCAAATCCTCCCTAAGGCCCCTGCTATCTCTGGACCGTCCAACATCAGGCGCTTCATAGTAGCGCAGCCCACGCAAAGTGGGTGTTATGAGGTCCCTGTGACCAATGAGCAGCCTCAGGGTTTTCAGGTAGTAGAATTGCAGAAGTAATTTAGTTTCGCTTTTTTAGTGGAGATGATAGATGATAAAATATGTAAATTGTTGTTCACTAATAAACTGGGCAATCAGAATTGAAAATTAAGTTGAAATAATAGCAATTCATAATAACAATATATTTTTACGCCCAGCTCCAGCACTTAATGACCCTGGGGTCAACCCTTTGCCAAGCAATTGGCACGAGTTATGGTGGAGGTGACATGGCAGAGACAGGGTCAGAGGAGGAGATGGTAGGGACACCTTATCAGAGCCAGTCTGTCAGTCCAGGGACAGGGACTCAGAAGGGAGGCTGTGATCAAATGTGTGGAAGTAAGAATTAATGTGTTACACTCCTCCAGCCTTCACTTGATATATGAGTGATATATATATATATATATATATATATGAGTATATATCCTTGGAATAGAATAGATAAATAGATACATACATAAATAAATATGAATGTACATACAAAAATACATGCGTTGAGGATTTAAAACTGCTATTTTATAGACCTACTAAATGTTTATTTTTTTATTTTTCAGGTCTTCTGCGTGACCTGTTGGTTAACCAACAAATCCTGATGGACCAGCAAAAGACCATGATACGCATGATCCAAGACCTCCACAGAAACACCCAGGGAGGTCAGAGGATATCCACCACCTCCAGGCATACTGCCTATTTTCCACTAGGGGATAAACAGGCTCTGGAGGCCCTGTGCCAATTCCTGGGGTCAACCCTTTGCCAAGCAATTGGCACGAGTTATGGTGGAGGTGACATGGCAGAGACAGGGTCAGAGGAGGAGATGGTAGGGACACCTTATCAGAGCCAGTCTGTCAGTCCAGGGACAGGGACTCAGAAGGGAGGCTGTGATCAAATGTGTGGAAGTAAGAATTAATGTGTTACACTCCTCCAGCCTTCACTTGATATATGAGTGATATATATACATATATATATATGAGTATATATCCTTGGAATAGAATAGATAAATAGATACATACATAAATAAATATGAATGTACATACAAAAATACATGCGTTGAGGATTTAAAACTGCTATTTTATAGACCTACTAAATGTTTATTTTTTTCTTTTTCAGGTCTTCTGCGTGACCTGTTGGTTAACCAACAAATCCTGATGGACCAGCAAAAGACCATGATACGCATGATCCAAGACCTCCACAGAAACACCCAGGGAGGTCAGAGGATGTCCACCACCTCCAGGCATACTGCCTATTTTCCACTAGGGGATAAACAGGCTCTGGAGGCCCTGGAGGGCGACCTGGCAAGCCAGCGGGGACCTTCGTCAGGAATTGGTGAGCTGCTTTTGTTTCCCATACATAGAACTATGTATGGCACTGCGCCACAGAATCAACACTGAGCACCCAATTGATTCTGCTTCTTTTTTTTTGCGATTTTTAAATATAAATATCATTCCGTTCATTCATCTCCTCATAGCACTCTTTCTCCATGACATTCTCGTTCACACACACACACACACAAGCGCGGGTAGGCTACACTAAACAGCAGATTCGCCCGCTCCTCCGCTCAACGCGCCTATCAAAGGAAAACCCAAAAGTTTAGTATGATATAGGCTACCGTGCTGAAAACCAACTGGCCAAAATGATTGTTAACTCAGAAAAAACGATGAGATTAATATGAAACACGTCCGTCAGAACCAGGCCTACAGGACTACTCGTCTCTCTCTCCCCCCCCCCCCCCCCGTCAGGACTCGTCGTCGTTGTCTCAAGACTTCTGAGCAGGGGGGGCGGTATGGGCCTGAAACCCCCGGGCTGAAAAGGGGTCCCAATGACTCCGCCTCAAGCACCACACATTGCTTTCTGTCTGTGGGAAACACGTAAGGGATAATGCCCGACGAGGTGTTCATTATCGGGAATTAATGGACGACGCCTCCGCGTCGGTACGCTTGCGCAAATTAAGACCATTCATTTATATTTCCATGCGTTTTACAATCCAAATATAACGTTTTTCACAAGCCATAACTTTGTTTCCCTAGTAACGCCTGAGGGGTTGACTAATACCTGGAACAACCATTATCCTCCCGTAAGGTTCTTATGCAACGGAAAAGTTGTTCACTCCTCCAGTAAATAGGACCGACCTTAGCTACGACTTGGCAACGGGAGGTATTCTAGTCCGCTCAGCTATAAGCCAGAGAGCTAACGTAATGCATTGTGCATATTCATAATTCGAAATTCTCCCCAGCCTTTATACCACAGATACTCTAGGGTCTAAAGCAGGGGTCTCAAACTCGCGGCCCGCGGGACGATATTTTGTGGCCCCCTACTTGATATCAAAGTTAAGTGTTAGTGCGGCCCGCACGTTTAAATTATTATTTTTTTTGCCGAGTCGCTGCGCTTGCCCGTTGGCCTCATTTATAAAGCTTGCTGCGCACAAAAACCTTGCATAAGACGGCGGTGAAATGTGCTAGGCCAACGGTATGGCTTCTCCCAAGTCTGTGTGCGCTGGAGATACGCCCTTTCTGTGTGTATCTATTTCCAAACACCATGCACCTGACCGGGTTCTCTCCTGTGTGACTCCTCTGATGTATTTCGATCTTACTGAAGCATCTGAAACTAACCGCTTAGCAACCGAGTTCCTGAAGTTGTGGAGCTTCATATCCCTGAGCATGAAATGTGCGTCCGTTTTTTTTCACTGCAAACGTTGGTAGGCTATTTATAGAAAATGTCTATGTTCTGACATGATTGATTGCATTTTATAACTGCATGGGCCTGGATACGTCGGTAGGGGTGTGTGTGTGTGTGTGTGTGTGTGTGTGTGTGTTCCTGTGTGTCCAGTGGGAGAGTAAATATCGAAGAGTGAAAGAGTGTTTTGTATCAAGTTGAGGCCGACACATGTTAATCAAAATTTATATATCATAAGTTACACATGTATTAAAAAAAAAATTGGGTTGAAATCGGGCTCGGGCTCATAATTACAGTTAATGTGTCGGGCCGGGCCGGGTTCGTACAGAACGTGTACGGGCCGGGTCGGGCTTGACACACAGAACTGTTAATAGTAAAGCTTGAGAAGACTGGATATTTTGACTTTTTTGTGGAAAACTTGATGCGGCCCAGCCTCACCCAGAATCTGCCTCCAGCGGCCCCCAGGTAAATTGAGTTTGAGACCCCTGGTCTAAAGCATATAACCTTGTTGTCTGATTACAGTTTACTTCATTTTTCACAATTCGTTTTAGCTCTCGTTTTAAAGACAGGCTGATACGATCGCCAGCTAGAGCATTAATTGAGAACTGTGAACAGACAATTTGACGGAACTACTTATCAGGTGTCCGTATATCAGGAGTTAATGCACACCCTGCAGCAAATCAGAATCTAGTATTCCCCCAGACCGTGGTATAATTAAGGGTAATGCTGAATGATTTATACAAATAATGGTAGGCTACTTTTCTTTTGGATAAATAATGCTACTGGTTCTTGTTTTTTATTTTTTATAGGTTATCACTCTTGGATTGGCAGGGGGAGCTGATGCCAAAGATACAGTGTGGCGCATTCTGAAACAGGCCATCAAAAATGACCTCGCCAAGAAAATCTCATGGCGGGGGATGAATGGAAAGATTTCATTTGAAAATCTACACCTGTAGGCAGTAGTGATGGGTAAGCATTTTAACTGTTCATCACTGTTTATCAAAAGCATCCTGTTCTAGTCTCTGATAACTCTTCTCCAAAGACTCCTGCACCTATGCGGATTCTATCAGGCTGAAACCATCAGTCTGAACTGAGCTCAAAGCACTTTTGAAATGTTTCTGGGAGACAACACACAGGGTCAGCCACAGCCTCAGAGCAGCATGCACCTATCTCCCACCTGATGAGATCTATTGGCAATGCTTACAGTTGGAACTTTGCATAGGGAAGAAGATTGTAGCATGCATTACAGTATTGCTGTTTAAGCGATGGTTTTACTGGGCTGGGGATCGGGAGGGAGGAAAAAACGCCAGCCGGCTCCAAACCAGGAGCAAACTGGTTTGGATTAAATCTAATATAAAAATACTACTTTAAAATATTTTGTTTCATTATTTGTGCATTATACACATATAACATAAATTAACAATGTAACTTATGAGTTTTGGGTCAGTTATGGGATCAATTTGGGTCAGTTATGGGATCACTTTGGGTCAGTTGTGCTTTATTTTTGACAAGGTTCTGGGGATTTTGGCCACTCTTTGGGATACTTCTGGCTACATTTTGGTATTCCAAAATTGGTTTTGGCTGGGTTTTGGCCTCCTTTTGTTTTTCTTTTGACATGCCTAATTTGGCCCAAATTTGGGCCGTACATCATTCCAATGCTTTACCATAATGGCATGCCAGTTTTGGCCCATAAGACTTTTGCTATCTGGGACAGATTTGTCTTTTTTCCTGAATGTTTTAAAGCTCAATACAGATTGAGTACAGATGACTGACTGCCTTTTTTCTCCTGTATTTTGTGTTTGCACACACTAAATCATGAAATTGATCTCTACAATACATTTGGATAGTATATTTGAACAAATCAAGTTAGATTTTGCAGCTTTTTCGCTGCATTTGCCACTCACTGGATATCGTGCCTCATAAAGCAATGCAACTTCTTCCAAGCAATCTGGACTTTATGATTAGAGAAACCTACAACTGGTTCGCACTCAGTAAAACGCCAGAGTGACTATAACAGTGTCTACAAGGCCATCAATGACGGTGGCTGTCCTCTGAAATTAATATCCCCCAGCTCAACCCGTTGGTTGGTGATCTCAGGCTGTATTGAAAGAATTTTAGAGCAGGAAGATGCCCTCAAGCTGCACTTCAGTTTGGTTTCAAGTGCCGAACACTGCTATTCAGCCAGGCTTTTGAATGAAATGTACAGTGACAAATCAAACAGTCTGTACATGCATTTCCTCCGGCCCGTGTTGATGGAAGTCAAAACTGTGAACAAATATTTCCAGCTGGAAACGGGAGATACGCTGGGTGTTTTCAGGGATCTTGACAGGCTGTACATGTCGACATTGAGGAGAGTTGTGAATACCAGCGTACTGCGCATGAACAACGATTCGTCTCAGGGAACTTGACCTTAAGTCCTCCAGCCTCTACCTCTCACACCAGGACTCAGACCTGGGATTCTCATTCCAACAGCAGCTGGAAGCCAGCACATTAGCGCCAGAGCTGAAGGATAGAATTTCCGTGCACTGTTTTGATTTTCTAAAAGAAGTGCTGGTGCAGTATCAAATGCGTCTTCCTGCATCAATGGAAATGCTCCGCAAACTGGAGCTTTCTTGTCCGAAGCTGGTGATGTCAACGATAAATAGGCCAGGAGTAAAAGACTTGCCCGCTGAGTTTTTCCCTTGTTTGGTGGACACCTTGGAGAGCCAGTGCAGAAACATTGCATCAGCTGGCTTCTCAAGTGATCAGGCCATTGAGGCCTTTTGGCTGGAAGTTGAGGCATTTCAAGATGTTGGAGAAAACCAGTGTTTCAAAGAGCTAGCACTGGGTGTCATCAGGTTGCTCACTCTACCGATATCAAATGCCCACGTTGAGAGAGCGTTTTCCCAGGTGACGCTGCTAAAGGATGACACCAGAAATCGTATGGGATTACGGCTCCTTTCCAGCCTCATGGATGTGCGCTCTGGCCTGATCAGAAACGGTTTGACGTCCGCCACTTTCAAACCTCCCGGACAGTTGTTGGGGAGGTTTGATTCATCCATGTATTAGCCAGCTGACCTGGCTTCCAGTCACTGTAAAAAGTTCTTCAAGTTCTCAACATTATTTTTATTTTTTTCAAGTTCTCAACATTGTTCAAGTTAATGGAAAGATGCTGATTCTGCGTAAAGGTAAGATGATTTCTGTCACCTTATCGTATTTGCACTGTGACTGATTTTGGTAACTGTAGCCCACTTATTTTTCGTGGTTTTGTGTATTCGGAATCTCAAACAGCTGCTGTACGGCCAGGTCGTTGTGTGTCTTTCAAGGCCTGATTCCACCGGACGCGTTACGGCTCGCCGCGGTCACCGCAGCAGATAGGTTCCACTCTAATCAATGAGACCATTTCCACTGGGCGCGGCTGCGGAACGTCTCAGCAACGTCCCAGGAGCGGCTCGCCGCGCCGCAGCGCTATCATTCCGTAGCATTTCTATTTTTGCCGCAAGCCGTTGCTGAACCGCGTCAATTTCAACAGAGCAGATCGAGCAGGGCAGGAAGTGAAAAAGTAAAAGCCATAGAGCATCCGGTCAATTTTCAAAATAAAACACAATACTCAGCTCATGTAGCCTATCACAACGTCATTTATGTACCAAATCATCCTTTTTATAAAGGGCAATGGCCGGAAGGACAAAGCGTGGCATTTAATTGCAGTAGTTTTGGGAGTGGAAGGCGAGTACATTAGGTTTAGGATTATCGCGTGATCTCGTGATATCGCGTGAATACGGCTGGCTCGCAAGGCAACGCTGCGCTGCCGTAACGGGCCCGGTGGAAATGCAAACAGGGCAGAGTCGCAGCCGTTCCGTGCCGCAGCCGTAACGTTGCCGTAACGCGTCCGGTGGAATCCCCGGGTCAGCACCATAGCGGCGAGGAGAAAAAGAGGGAGGGAGAGGCGCTCTGTATGTCAGGCCCGCCGCTCCCTATACGCAGAGTACGCAGAGTGCATAGGGCACCAAGTACCTGGGGGGCGCACCAAAAAAGTAAGGTTACTAAATTGTATAACTTATCACTAAATCTCGGCAAATTAGATGTTTTTACCTAATATATAAAAGGAGCCCCCTCTTTCCTGACCCTAACGGTACAGCCTTCGAAACTCTCGTCTTTTCGCATCGGAGTCAGAGCATGCTTTTGCCATTCAAATACAAGCTGTATTTGAATGGCGATTCTTCATAATGGCAAGTAAGAGACAACAGGAATCTGGTGCTGAAAAGCAAAAGAAAAAAAAACATACCCAACCACTAGCCTATGGTTGATTTATTGCGCTCTTGTTGGTTGCAATTTGCAAAAACCTATTTATCTTTCATTTACATGTGGTTATTTGATGCAGATATGAAGCTCCGGATGTGTTTTCTATTGTATTTGTTATGATTTTACGGGTTTACACGGGTGTCTGGCAACTTCGTGGTTTGGGCGGGTTTTCATTGGAGTGGGCGGGTTCTAAGATGTGATTGGGCTGGAAACTGTCAATCTGATCTGGAAACACTGACGGTACCATGCACCCTGTTTACAGTGGATGTTTCGCACTGGCGAGGCGCACACAGCCTTTAGCCGTGTTCTGTAAATATTCTAGAACACACAGGATTCCTGGAGCTCTATATCTAAATAATATCATATAGCCTACATAGATATCTATATCATATAATACATATTATCACGGCCAAAAGCTGTGTGAGCCGATATTATGAATCTCAAACGACCGCGTTGGGTTCTCTGACGTTCCTGGTACTTCCACGTCCACATCAATCGGAAGTAGACTGAACCGCGACATGGAGGAGAAAGGGATTGTTGCCGGGCAGTGCTTTGGCACCTCCGCCTCCTGCAGCGCCGAGGCGGTGGTCCCTCGGCAGCGGGAAGCGGGTCTCAAGCAGGAGACATTCGTCGCCAAGGGAGTCTTGAGGGAGTCAAAGCCAAAGTTCCTTTACCCCAATTCATTCTCAACCATGGCTGAGATAACCCCCACAACGAGTCTCGTTGTAGAAATACCAGAGACGAGAGTCCAACGTGTTATGCGTCATAACACCAAAAGCAGAACGGTTATCCAAATAACAAGGAAATGTACAACACTTGCGTTACAGTCCTGGAGCTCTATAGCTAAATAATATCATATACTAGCACACTATCAAACAGAGAGCAATCATACTCTCGCTTGTGCACGGGTTATCACGCAAGTAGGAAACAACCCCGAAGGGGCCTGTGCTCCATCAATCTCCGTGCGGTGAGGAAGGTCCAATATTTCCAGTGAAGGAATCACTTTACCGCCGGCTATATCGTTACCCATTAAAAGTGTAATACGGCTTCCGGTTGAGCATGAAGGCGGAGTAGACAGGCGAATCGTGGCTCCAGAACAATTTTCATTTTAATTTGCTTATTTTTGGAGCTACAGCTTACTTTGGGGTTACCCCTTTAAAATAGATACCTTAGTTGCATCACCGTTCCTCAAAAATGTCGGGGGAGACTGTGGTAGAAATTAATGATTATATTCTATGGTAAACCATGATTATTATTAGGCCTATATATCTAATGGTAGAAAACATTTAAAGCGTCTCTGGATTCTGATCCAGGGCTTGACTGGGGTCAGAGTGTATGTTGGAAGAAACCCCCCATAGGAGCAGGAAGCTACGGGGTTAATGCGTGCTGACCTCAGACTGGTGTCCTAAATTATTTTGTTGATAATTTGATTAGACGAATTTATGATTGATTGTGGGCGGAAACCTCGAACAAAGAAACTGCTTTGTGTGTGTGTGAATAAAGAGGAAGCCGAGATCCGTTGACCGGCAGTGCTTTGCAAATCATTCGGCTGTTATCGTTGTTGCTTTTTTAAGCGATAAAGTCTTTTGTCAATACTTGCTCCGGACCCCTCGATTTCTTTTACTCTCTCTTAAATTAGTTGAAGTGTTTTATACCTCGGTTAAAATCCACGACAAGACAAAGAAGATCGACAAAACGCAGATTCCGGCCACAACTAGCAACCCGGCTAGCACAGGCCCTGCCAGCAAGCTAGCCAACACTCCATCTAAATGCCCTGCTACTGCTACGGAGACCATCGCGTCGCGCTCCTTGGCCAGCGTTAAGAAATTACTACCAGCGGACTTGGAACATCTGCGCTCTGTTTTACTCACCGACCTCAGTGAAACCGTCTCATCCCTGCTGGCCAACGCTCTGGCCCCAGTCAAGGCATCCCTCGACGTCATTCAATCCACAATGGCCCTACATGCCCGGCGCATTACCGATGTGGAAGCTGATCTGTCCGACTATAGCGACAGAGTTGTTGTGCTGGAGAGTGAATATGCCACGTTGAAAACGGTTCTGGTTGACAAGGTGATGATTTGGAGAATCGTTCACGAAGATCCACCCTGAGGATGGTGGGAAGGCTCGGACCCGGTCAAGTTCATGACAGAGCTCTTTACAGAGATTCTCAGGCCTGAGTTCTTCCCCACACCGCTGAAGCTGGACCGCGCACACAGGCTGGGGAGAGCGAACGCAGCCGGAGGGGATAACAACAGAGCTCAGGCTTTTATTGTGCTTTTCCACAATTACCAGGATAATGAGCTGGTCTTTTGGAGGAGAAAGGACAACTTGCGTTTTCGTGGGCACAGGGTCTTTTTCTTCCCCGACTTCAGTGCATCCCTGGCCCGAAGCAGCGCTTCGGTCTTCTTCACCCTGCTCGCCTCCGCGTGGATTATGACGGACAAACTTTGTATTTTGACTCACCCGCTGCTGCCCAAGTGTTCTACGCTTCCCACTGGCAGGACTGATGGTATGTAACTCAAGGGTGATCTCTAAGATAGAGGACCGAGTGGCGTTGCCTATGTTTCAGTTAAGGCCAACTTTTCGTGTGTTATTAATGCCAATATGGGAAACGTTTTCTCTTTGGCTTAAACCGCAAATTTAATCCAAACTACCTTTTATCTTTTTTTTTATATGTACAAATATGTATAGAATATACACAGTGGGGTTCTCACTGTGTTTCTGGGTCTCCTTAATTAATTTTGTACCCCGATAGATTATTTTTTCCGTTTTATAGTTCTTGAATTGGCCTCACTTGGACACCCTTGGGAGGTGGTTCCGGTGTGGAGTGGATTTGGGGTGTGTTTTGTGTGGTGGCGGGTTGGGGCGTTCGTTTTGGGGCGTGGGGGCCGCGTGAGGTTGCCCTCTTCGGTTGGCTATTTTTGGCCGGTTCTGTCGGGGCGCTGTGGACTTGGGGCGGTGGGGGCGCTGGTTGTGGTGGGGACTGGGTCGCTGTTTTGGGCCGCTTGGGGGGCTGGAGGTGGCACGGCGCTTCTTTGGTGGCGTGGTGGGGGTCTCGGCATGTGGAGCGGGGCGTAGGGCGCTTTGTGGGTGTGCACATTGTTTGTTGGGGGGGGGGGGGGGCATTTTGTGCGCGCGGTGCCGTCCGAGGAGCTATATAAAAAGCGATTAGACCTGCAATCTGAATTTAATCCATTATCTACAAGGACAGCGGAACGCTTGATTTTTACATTCTCGCGGTTTATCAAAGCGCCAGGTAGCCTCTCGGCTGATACCTCAAATTAGAGACGGGTCAAATAATCTTGTTTCTGACCCCCAAGACATAAACAAAGTTTTTGCGACCTTCTACACCTCCCTTTATAAATCTGAACCGCCGGCACGAGTTGTATGGACAATTTTCTTAACGATTTGGAGTTCCCCACTATTGATTTAGGGTTGGCCATAATTGATTTAGAAAGGCCTTTGCGAGTGGATGAGGTTAAAGAGGCTATTAGATCCATGCAGAGTGGCAAGGCGCCGGGTTCAGATGGCTATGGGACTGAGTTTTATAAGACATTTTCCGACAAGCTTGCTCCAATCCTATTAGATATGTTTAATTAGTCATTGGCGAATGGTTCCCTTCCCCAAACACTTAGTCAAGCCGTAATCTCACTCTTACTCAAGAAGACAAAGACCCCACAGAATGCGGATATTACCGTCCAATTTCACTGCTTAATATAGAGAGCAAAATCATTGCTAAAGTTTTGGCCAAACGTCTAGAATGCACACTTCCTCAGATTGGCCCTCATTTATCAAACAAACGTAGAAATTAGCGCAAATCTGAACGCATGATTCATCTTACGATAGGACCCACGTGAGATTCAGGAAAACTTTCGTATCACACCAATCCCAGCGTACGAAGGATCTTGGTGTTGATAAATACGGCGGCTGAGATTGATCGTAATTAACGTAACACGCCCATATAAAAGCACGTCTTCAGAAGTCTCGCCCCTAACTTTTACGACATGGAGAAACGTCCAACGGTAAAAAAAAAGAGGAATTTATCCAAGACCGAAATGGAGACGCTCGTGTCACTGGTGGATGCGAACCGTCTGGTTTTGTTTGGTAGCCTAAAAGCTGGCATTAAAGGCAAGCAAAAGAATGCTATATGGAAGGAAATAACAGTTGCAGTGAATAGTGTTTCCAATGTTCGTCGGGCTATGGAAGAGGTTTGTTAATTAAATTAATTAAATAATACATTAAATGTAAAATTTCTGTTATCCAGCTTAAAACATTTCACATATATGCTATTGTTTGCATTGCGTTAAAGATATTTTATTCAGAATAAGGTGAAGAAAAAATGGTCCGACATGAAGCTCAGCACCAAAAAACGTGTTGCGGCTGTGAAGCGGGCCAAGCAAGAAACGGGAGGAGGCCGGGTGGACCCTAGCCTTGAACTGACGGCATTTGAGGAGCGAGTGGCTGGTCTCATCGGGTCTCCCTCAATTTCGGGCATAAGTGGCGGAGGAGACACCGATGCACTCCAGACCAGTCATGGAAGTGGTAAAAAGGCCTTTGCAATTATTTAAAATATATATATCTACAGCTTCCATGTTACAAAGTAATGGCACAAATAATCTCATGATTGCTTTTTATTTTTGAAATGCAAGCAGGTTCATCCAAAATGGGAACAGAGCCAAGCCCAGTTGAAAAAGAAACGGAAGGGCCGCCGCCGCCAAAGGAGCCGGAACGCGTGTCTGGCCGAAGTGCTGGTCTGCACTCATCGGTCGTGACTGCAGAGGTCCTGGACAAACAGAGATATGCAGGTCAATAGTGGACATCAATAAATCTCTGTTAGCGATTAATGAAACATTGAAACTAGGATTGCCGCGGTGTGGACATTTTCACACCGAGTAATACGCTCATGTCTACACCGGTATTACCAGTATAAACGGGATTAACTTTGAAACTATAGGTCAACCACCATCTTCTCCGTCAACTCCCCTCTCACGCTCGGTGACAGCGGGTGACAGCGGCTGGCAGCGCGCCAATTCTCGGCGTCTGATAACGTTGTATAATATAATTTTATATATCATAATATCACGGCCAAAAAGCTCTGTGCGCCTCCGGATGGCCGTAGCGCGGGGAGCTCACGTAGGGATTGGGCTTCGCGGGGTTTGTTTACCGGCGTTGCTATGGTTACCGGTCTTTTAATGAAGCACGTCATTTCTCGGCGCGAAAATTCTCCCGCACAGAGCAGAACTGTAGCCTATTCTACAAATTATAATTTTCTTAATTATAATTACATTATTCATTTTTACTGAATTTGTTTTTTATTACTGAAAATAAATAAATAAATAAACCTTGTGTTGCCGGTGTGCAACACCGAATAATCAGTGTTGGCCTCAACACCGGTAATACCGTATACCGCGGCAACCCTAATTGAAACAAATCAATGAGAACTTGAAGAATGCCACATAAATAAATTGGTTTGCGTTACTTTGATCTCTGTCTTGTTTTTAACCAAAAAATAAACGTATTGCTTACCCTTTAAATATTTGAAGAGCCGAATTAAATCCTCCCTTCGTCGTAGAGCTTGAGCATGTGGCGCCTGTGGCCAGGGATCTCTGGGCATCGGGTCATCTGGCTGCAGGTCGGCAAATGGCACTCCATTTGCCAGCACAATATTATGCATAACCCCACATGCTAAAATAATATTGCAGGTCTTTTCTGGGCTGTAGAGCAACGTTCCCCCCGCTGACCCGATGGACATCCACCTGCCCTTGAGTAGGCCTATACATCGCTCCACTGTTGCCCTTGTGCGCGTTTGAGCGCTGTTGAAGTCGCGCTCCTGATCCGTGTTCGGATGAGCCAGAGGAGTTATTAGGTACTCGTTCAGGGCATAGCCTTTGTCACCTAGATGAATCACATCAAACTTTTAGTGCGATGTCTTAAACGTTTTTCAAGAGAAAAAAAAGTGTGACTGCAGCGTAACTCACCGAGGAGATGACTCTGACCATGTAGTGCGCCCTGATGTAGACGATGCCCAACGTTTCTATTTTGGAAAATAAAAGAATCGTGCGTGCCCCCAGGCCATCGGTCTACCATGTTCAGGATTGACATTCTGGCATCGCAAATAATCGGAACATTAACTGAATGGTAGCTTTTGCGGTTGATGTACGCGTAATCATTAATAGATGGTGGCTTCATACGCACATGGGTACAATCAACCGCACCAATCACATTTGGAAACCTAGCAATAGCATAAAAATCCCGTTTGATTCCAGTTTGCTGATCGTTATTATATGGGAATTTAATATAACGTTCGGAGAGGGACATTATAGCTGCCAAAACTGCTGGCATGGTTCGGCTAATACTTGGCTGGGAAATACCAGACCTGTCCCCGATCTCCCGCTGAAAGGTCCCGGTGGCCAAAAACCCCAAGGTAGAGCACACCTGCACTGGCACAGGTATTGCGTTTGATCGCCTAGTTTCTCGCCTTAACTGTGGCTCCAAAGCATTGCATAGCTCCATCAGGAGATGCCTTGGGAGACGACTCAAGAGCCATTCATCGCTCTCCATAAAAAGATCAGCGCGGTCTCGAAAAACTCTCGTCTTAGACGTGCGTTGAGGTCCTCTAACAGAGCCAGATCTGCCATCGCTGAGACTCGACCGCCTATTTGGCAAAGCTCCTGTTTATATAGACAGCTGAATAAACATTTCACCTGTCACATTCTAATTATTTTCATAGCAATACTGTTTTTAATTGTTTGAACGGCTGGGCTAATTCCAATTTATTTAGTAATTAATACAGATGTGCAACATGGGCTACTTGTGCTGCACTATTCATCAGTGAAAAACATGTATGTTGCGCCAAAAAAACTTGCGTACACGAGCTCAGACCTGACGTGAGATTTCGTCGCAGCCTGCGCTCACGTTCAAATTGATAAATGCCAAGCTCAACGTTGAAATGAGCGTACGTCCATTTTACGCACGTTTTCTGTCGTACGCTCGTTTGATAAATGAGGGCCACTATCTCTGAGGATCAAACTGGCTTTATCAAGGGTCGGCACTCATTCTTTAATATCCGAAGGCTCTTAAATATTGTCAATACCTCTGGCCCTTCTCTGTTCCCGGAGTTCATTATCTCCTTAGATGCAGAGATGGCCTTTGACTGGTAGAGTGGGGGTATTTATTTGCAATTTTAGACAAATTTGGGTTTGGTGACACATTTATTTCATGGATTAGGCTGCTCTACTCCTCCCCCTTGGCCTACGTCTCCACAAACTCTCCATACTTCCCACTTTCCAGGGGAACGCGACAGGGGTGCCCGCTATCTCCGCCACTTTATGCCATGGCAATTGAGCCCCTTTCAATAGCGCTTAAAGGAGCATTTCACCGGTGGAGGCATGAATATGTATTGAAATTGGGTCCTATATGTAGTCTCGTAATGAAATAAAGGTCTATTTTGGTGCCGTCTTGACCGAGAAAAGGCAGAAAGTGACTTTTTGTCGCTTGTGGATTGAAGACAACTCCCACCATGCACCCCGATGCACAGCTTCGCAGGCCACTCCCACTGATCTAGATCTCCGCCTATCAGAGACCTTGCGGTTCCGTCTACCCAGCTGGTACCGCCAGCTGATTACCGACAGGTGGAAAATCAATTCAAACCACATTTCTAGTGAACTCTGGTGAAGTCATTAGCAAATTACCCCTCGTTTGTACTTCTTTCTTGTGATATGGTGAACTTTTGCATGGTGCTGGGATGTTCCAGCAGGACAAGGAAAGGACAAGCAGTTTGTTTTCATCGCCTACCAATAAGAGATTTGCAACGTTGCAAACAGTGGCTACGGGCTATCAATCATCCGAATTTTGGAGAAGACACAGCCATGGAAGGCATAAAACTGAGGAAGGTTTGCAGCTTCCATTTCAAGCCAGAAGATTTCGAATTAAATGTCCTGGGAACGAAGAGAGCAGCTCTTTTGAACACCGCAATTCAGTCAGTATTTACAGTTCCATATGACGATGAACAGCCCGGGATGTCTACAACTAGCAGCGCTAAACGCATGTGCCTGGAGGTAAGACTCACTCAACTGTATAACTGATTACAGACACTGATCATCATTGATTGCTGAAATCAGTGCTGCTATTAGGGCTGGCCCGAATGCCATTTTTCAGGCTACGAATACGGGTTGGTTTTTCCGAGCGAATATTCGAATACTCGTTCCAGAAAGAAAACCCATCAAAAACAACATTAATATTCCCTATATTCTCCCTGGAACCGATTTTGACAGTATCTGCATATTTTGTTAAAGATTTAATAGCTTTTGAACGTTAATTAGTAGGCCTAAGTAGGTTGAAGTTCCTTAGTTTTTCCCTGGGAATGCGACAGCTGTTGCTCCGTTCCAAATCAGCTGTTCTCTGCCATTTCAGCCCTTACGGGAGCTTTTCAATTCATCCTGGAACGTGCATCTTTTCAGGGAATTTGTACAATAAATCCATAACAAATACAGAATATTGATTGTCTTATGTGTCCATATTATATCCATTATATTGACCAGGTATTCCCAAGACGCTCACGCTCTGCAGCAAGCCAGTCACAGTTGATTGGCGCGGCGCTGTACGGCGAACGTAAACAACTAAGCTAAGGTTTTAAGTATTACTTTTCCTCCAGAGATCCCGCTAATGTTGTGTTATGAAGTAAAGGGAAACAAGATATCTATTCTTCCTCCACCTCTCTCGCTTCTCTGCTTGGTGTCGCTGACGCTTATAGTTTGCCTCCCTCGCTCTGGTAACGTCACGTACGTGAAGAAAAAAACTGTCTTACGCACAAATAAATTCAGATGTATCAAAGTGTGCGAACGCATGGATCCAAGCACGTTTCTTTTGTACATCTCGATCAACGTGGAATTGAGCGCACATGCCGAGGTGCCAAACTCCTCCCTGTCCACGCCCTCATTTAAATATGCAATTTCATTTAAATAGGCCTCTGGACCTGAGATTCACCTCTTAATCCGATCACCTGGCACCATGAACAGAGGCAAAAAAACGAAACTTCACGGAGTCTGAGCTCGAGATTTTGCTCCACGAGGTAGAAATGCGCAAGCATATGCTATTGGAACCCTGTCAACAGGGATAAATGCAAAACAAAAGAGAAGTGAGTGGGAGTGTGTTTGCGAGGCCGTCAATGCAGTGGGGTCTCAGCAGCGCACACTCTGAAATTAAAAAAAAGTGGTCAGACCTCAAGGTGGAGGTGAAGCGGAGGGTTTCTGCCCACCGCCGAAGCGTGACCGCAACAGGTGGGGGGACGGGAGTGGGGGAACTCTCCCCCTTCGATTTGAGAGTGGCCGCTTTGATCGGTGACACAGCTCTCACCGGAGTGGTGGGAGCCCATGAAGGGGACGCCGATCATCCCCAAGGTAAATATGCTGAAGTCATAAATGCTGTAATTATACTGGTCATACAATTGGCTGCTTGCAATACACATAAATCGTGCGTAAAGATGCCAGGATATTAAAGACTGACTCGTGTTTATTAACTTAATTTTTTTATTTTTGAATAGACAAGCAAGGAGAGGGCACGGATTGCTCCGTCGGCCCCGGCGTCTCCTCCGTCGGCCCCGGCATCTCCAGCGCCCTTCGGATTTGACCATTTGCGATGTCCTCTAACAACGCTAACGCAGCCATTTTTAAAACAATTTTCTTCATCCATTGCGCATGCTTTTATAGCCACCCATATAATTGCAAGGTGTGTTAATTGTTCATTAGTGTGTCTCTGATGTGCAAATCACTGAGTCATTGTTTTCACCTTTTTTCCCAGTTTCCCAGCGTCACCTCTAAGTGTCGCCAAAGGAACAATAGCTGTAGAAACATGCGTACGACAGCTCTGGAGCTGGCGTGGGGACCGCACATTTTTACGGTCATTTCACGTTTTGT